>NW_025047681.1:4354904-4654904 GCF_018831695.1 Puntigrus tetrazona
ATAAAATGAAGTTGTTCTTTGTGGCATTCAAATAATTCAACATGATAAACGGCATTGTTTTTTTTTCTTTCTATAAGTGTAGTACCCTCTGGTGTCTGGGGTGAGGAAGATATAAAGCCAAGAAAGACACAGGGCCCCTTCTTGAGTCTGTCCATTGTGTTTATTTTCTTTATTAATGCAATTATTTCTGCATCTTCACATATCAATAAAGATGAACACAGGAACACAAGTCACAATATGCAAAAAAAATAATGGCCTGATCAGTATCTGTATTTTAGTACTTGTTTGCCATACCAATTAAAACATTTGGAATGCAATGGATATTAAGAAATGATACTCTTTATGTGACTTTCTCTACCGCCTGATTTTAATAGTTTGGCATAGTAAAACATTGCTATGTCAGCTAAAGAAATACACTTTTTATCTCGGTACATTTAAAACTGTACTAAATCCAGAAACCATCTAAACTATCGTTAGTATATTTTTATGGTAAAATTTTGCAACCAATCAAATCTTTATCATACATTTTACCTTTTTTTTAATAGTGTAGAAATTTCAGTTACACCACTTGATAAATTCAATTTAAAAATCAAATTTGATATGCATTGTCATGGACAATTTAATAAATATTTCAAATGCTATTTTTAAATGTAATACTCATTTTCATAACTATGATGAATTATCAATATATTTCTGAGGTCATACCTATCTGACAAGTACACCTAAGAATACTCCTACCATTCCCTAAAAAAGGCACATTATCTGACATTTTAAAGAGAGTTACTAACATCAGCATGAAGCAGTTCGGGATCACCAGAGGTCCTTCTGGAGATATAATGTCCTATCACATGATCTTCTTGGAAAATATCAACAAAATGGCTCTTTAAATGATGGTTATAATTCCTTGACACAAGAAATTGACAGAACAATATCAATGCTTCTACTGTATTTACTAATAAAACAGTATTTTAGCATGGTTAGTTAACTTGATGTTTAGCTAATGAACTAGTTAATCTGATGTTTTATTGAGCATTTACTCAAGTTTTTTTGGTACACGTTTTTATGGTTACATTCACATTGACATTTTCAGACTTTGCTGACAAAAATGAAAATGTGCAATTAATTTGGCTTTTCCTAAGGTTTTTTTTCTCCATTCTGTATGATGGGGCTGTAGTTCCTCTGGCTTGCTTTGTTGGGGACACTTAACTTCTAGAGATTATCGCTGAATTGATGACAGATAAACATGCATTTAATAACAAATTGTTCAATCTCGTCATTATACATCCCTATCAATGTATTCTTCTACTTTATACTCGTCCACTGTTTTGAGTTGTTAAAAGCGCTTATAAAGTAATTGAATCATCGATTGATTGATTGCAATAATTTGTTTTTAGGTGCCAGTTCCTGTAACTCATGTCCATTTGCTGGATGTTCTTCTGTCTTCTTTCTCAGCACTCTTCTTTCTCTGTTGGTGGCTTTAAACTTCCTATACACTGTGTCTTAGCAGTCTGCGGGTTAGTTACAAACGTAGGTTTTCAGCACCTATTTTACAGTGTAGGCGCTAACTCTAAGCAAAATAAAATAAAACTGAAACAGGTGTAATCATCTACATTCAAGCAGTGTATGGTCTTTCAGTCGCTCAAGACATGGCTTTATACCGAGTTTCTTTCTCCGATTGATTTTATTTGTATATACTTAAAATTATTGTTTCTAACATTTGCACGATCCTCTCTAAGGCCTTCTGATGTGATGAGCGTAGAGAGACCCTGCTGTTTTTTCCTGCTCAAGTGAAAACGAAAGTAAACAGCTTACAGGAAAAAGCCAAATTATAGTAAAGTGTATCATAGATAGTGGAGAGACAGGTTGTTTCCTTTGAAATATAATGTGATAAACATTAATTCCATTCTAGTGTAGCTATCCCATCAGATGTCCCTAAATCTAATGAAATCCTAAGAAGAAGCTTCTTCTTACCTGGAAATACGAGCCTACTCATCGAAATATTAGCTCAATATATCATAATTTGGTCTGGATTATTTGCTTCAAATAAATGAATGAAACATGCATGGAACATTCCAGTTGAAAATGTTAGCAGCCATATACATGACATGGAAATGTGAAGAACAATGAAAGTAGGTTTGTTTTTGCAGCTTTATTTTCCTCTCAGGAAAGATTTTAGCAATATTCACACTTTACTTTATCTCCCGGCAGTAGAGTCGTGACTTTACCAGCTTAGCTAATCAGCGTTGCTCTGGGTCAGGAGGTCCTTTGGCCCACCTAGAAACAGAGATGGAAAAGCTGTGTAGAGATCTTTGTTACCGTGTGTGCGCTCCCTGAACAGTAAGTACCAGTCTATTCAGTCTGTCCTAGTCAAGGTAAAATAGATTCCTCAAGCATTTATCACTGTTAGGTTTAGATGACATAATCTACTGTAGGTGCCATTTATGGTTTATCTAACACACATCATGTCTCAGGCTGCATCTTTTCTTAAGTGATCTCAAAACTGAGCATTTTATACTGTGTAATTTTGGAGTCAAAATAAGAGCAGGATCAACATCACAAATCAGTTTGAACATTACTTTGATTTAATTTCCTATCTACTCTATTAATCTTATAATTTTGTTATTATATTGTAGTTACATGCTATACTCTGCATATTATTTTGTCTATTTTGTAGAAAGTACACATGTTAAGCAGAATTTCTTCAGTGTACTGAGTTGTGATGACAATAAAATGATTATTTCTATTTAAATCTGGATCATCTGGTGAAAGTCTCTAACCTGATGTTGTTTATAGCAGTGCTGGTCCTGAGATACTTTGCAAACCAAGCATCCTGATTCCCCAAGATACACGCATACAGCTCACCTATCTACCTCAGACTCCTAGACATGTCATGGAGTTTAAAAAATAATGAAGAAGGTTACAAAACTGCAAAAAGAATTGTACAATAACATATGCCAGTGCTCATTGTGCATACGTGTAATTCCAAAGTCAATCAAAACTCTGGCGTTGAGGCCTGAAGGGCTCTCCGAAGGACTGTGGCCTTTGCGAAGCCCCTTTGACTGCGGCCTTGTCAAGGTGGCCTGGTGATGCAGTGTTTGGCGATCAGGCCCTGTGGACTGTGGCTCCGGTGACTCCTGCTCCTGTACAGTGGCTCCCGTGATGGTGGCTCTGATGGGTGGTTCCCATTGGTCATGGCTCCTATAATTTCGCAGGGGTTCTGTGATTGTGACCCCAATGATTGCAGCTCCTGTATTATTCAATGAATGTTTGCAGCATATTGGTCTGTACCGCTCCCATTTCTAGTCTATGGAGTTCGGCTCTGTCTCTTAGCGCTAAAATTTGAGGTTCTGTACCAACTATAGGAAAGTGAATGATGCTTTGTTTCACGCGAGCTTGGTCCAAAGCAAGTCTCGATGCGGTTAAACAGTCAGAACCTGTCACATCTGTTGCCGGGTTGCTAGCTTCTCCATAAACACAAATTAGTAATAAAATTAGCGAAAAATAATTGTCAAATGAAATGTTAGATCATCCTCCATAACGCTGTGTGGATTATTATTACCTCACATCATATGTAAACATCTGATAACTAAACCATAACTCAGCCGTAACCGCTCAGTTCAATGGTGGAAATGCGGGTTGTGCGTTAGTGATATGCTTTGTTTGTTGTTTTAGCTTGCCCGGTCCCGAAAGATATAGCCTATTAATTGTTACTGTGAATGAGACCTAAAGAAAAATACACTTAAAAGCACAAGGTAATTTTCAGATTTCTTTGTCGGGCTTCTTGACCAGGGTTATATCAACAGACAGGTGAGAGGAATATTGTCTCTTTAATGATTTTCTTCAGTTTTATAAAAGTTGTATCTAATGTGGCCATGTTCTCTGTGAGCCCTAGTTGCCTGGATTCGGGCCTGTCAACTCTAAGGTAGATCCTGAAACCTAGACATGGCTGTATATCCAAAGGATAAAATGGTTAGATAAATGGACACTATTCTGCTGACCTATTCTTCCTTGGGTCTACAATGCCCTGTTCGAGTAAAGCTGCTGTTATCGCCCCCAGGACCACTGTAGTATCAGAGGCATGTTTACATGTTCATTTCTCTATCTTAGCATTAAGCTGTGTTCCCCTAGCTAGCTTTAAGTGAAGTATTGAAAGAGCGTTGAACGTGCTTGGCTACTATCGTAACCTTGGTTTCCCTGGGATATGGGAATGAGTACAGCATTCCCTTGCTGTGCGTGTGTAACGTTCCTCATAGCATCTTTAACAGAAACAATACTTGTTCGATGCGTTGCTGAACAGAAGATAAGCTACGACAGTAACCAGGCACGCTTTGCTGTAAAACACTTTAAAAAAGTTAAATAGAGTAGTGAATATCTGTCTTTAAAAAGCGCATGGATTTGCTACCCGGGGGCCTTTGTTACAATGCTCTTAAAGTGCACTATTTTTGCACTTTTGTACTTGATATACTAAAAGTAGCTCACTAGTACTTCTTAAGATGAACTTAAGATCAACTAAGTGTACTCAGTTGTGCTATTTTGAGGAACAAAAAGTGTTTGCTGAATATAATGTAGCATTGATACTATAATTACTCCATCAAGTTAATCACGATGATATGTTCACATCCCAGATAAGACACATGCTCATAAAATATATATGCACTATAAATCATGATTTGGGACTATTTCTGTAAGGCAGGTCAGGCAGTAGTTAAAGATGCAGTGCTCTTTGGAAGGATGCATCCAGGGAATGGTCTCCATGTTGAGGTTTGCTCCCATACTGGACAAGCCTCATCAGCAACAAACACATGTGGCTGGGGAGTTGGAGGATGCCTGATTAAAATGCTTGACCAAAAGAATCCCACCATCTTGGGTCCTCCAGCAGTCCCCTAACATCAATTACTCTCTTGGAAACAATAGCTGGGCATCCACAGCTGCCAAGAGGACCAAGGGGGAACTTTCCTTGTAGATGTAAAACTTTCTTTAGAAGGCACTTTTAGGACAATACGCTTTCCCATCCAGAGCTCCACAGACAGGAGCACAAAAAAGTCCACCATTGCTCAAACTTCACTGCAGTTGACCTCCACTTCTGTCTGGTGAGGCACAGCCATGAACTCGTCCATGAGATCTTGGTGACTGTGGAGAACACAACACCAAAGCTGTTGTTGATTGTCCCAAAGGAGTCACCTGTGACAAAGCGCGAGTATTTAATAAGACAAACTGATAAGATATAGCACCTAAATAAAACATTGGCATTACTAAAGATTGTAAAGAACAAAAAACTAAATCCTAAACTTAAATTTTACCTCAGAGGAGTTCAACTAATCCTTCTTTTGGAAAATGAATGAAGTAATCTGTGTATTAATTGGATTTGCTTCTTACGTGGTTCTGAACAATTCCTTCAACTGAAAACAGAAGTTTTTACTGTATTTTTAAGGATTTTTTACAGCGTGAAAATAATAATTAGAAAAATATGTCCATATATAATTTTTTGTTAACATATTACATTTAAGTACATGTAAATACATTAATAATAATTTGCCCCTCATAACACATTTAATACAAACAATGTTTGGTCACCAAAAACTATCAGTGACAAGTTATTAATATAAAAAGTACATTTGTCAGCACCAGTCTAGCATGAACCAACAAAGTTATGTGTTCTATGATGTTTCACTGGCACATAAATGAAAGAGCAAAAACATTATGCAACATTATTATCTTAGGAGGCATTTAAAACACACAGAATTAAAATATTAATAATTTAACTCGTGCATAATATCTCAGTAGTTGTAAACATCGTTAGATAAATCAGTTGAACAGTTAAGGCTCACTTACTAGTCAGATGGTTCATAGTGCTTTGGAGATGTTCTTCAACAAGAACCCCAATTCTTCTCCAACACCAGCATTGAACTGGCTTTGCACTCAGATGTTCCACAAGATGGCAGCACCGACTTCAAGAAACATACAAAAACAAAAGGAAAAGAGCAGAGACTGCAAACAGAAGCTCCCATTGACGGCAGAGGTTGTGAGATAGCATCAAATCACGATTATAAAATTGACACTACCCAATGAAGAATACTCTGAAAAGGCTGCAAGTGTTCAACTGACATACTAGTGTACATAGTGTGCACCTACGTATACTTTGGGCTCATGGACCTTTAAAGTATAAGTCACTTGGTATTTAGGTTGCCTCACATGTGGTCACTCATGTATTTTCGAATGGGACAAATGCAACGCCAGTAGATTTGGAGCAGAAGTCACAGTTACCATATGTCACTGCTTAGCAAAGGGTGCATTCAAGTATTCATTATGGATTATAAATCCCCAGAGTTTCCCCAAACATCAAACACGTTTGATGTTAAAGACTTTAAGATGAGCACAGTTATCAGTACTTTCCACAACAGCCAAGAAGAAACAGTCTGTGAGAAGATGGACATTTTGAAATGGTGACCATGGAAACCCAGAGAGGATCGGTCGGATTCTGTGAAATGCTGCAACACCATGAAGTTTTTTCATAACTGTACCACAATCAAACCATGAAATTACTGAAAGATAGTACAGCCAACTGCTTTCTGAAAACCTCAAGAGGCAGAGTCTACATTATAAACATCAATGTTTGAATGTCATATCACAGACGATCACTGCATCAAAGATTATCACCTAGATTATCTGGAAGAATCTGAACAAAGTCAATGTGATTATACCACGCTGCGCAGCTTAAAATCAATCCCATGCCGCAAAGAACACTGAATGCAACTTGTTCCTGGTGTTATGTAACAATGTTCTCCAATAAAACATGAATGCCTATCAACAATATTTCACTTTGGGTTAACGGAGAACACAGAAACGTTACGTTGAGAAGAAAACAAAGACGATTTGTTCATCGCTTATTAATTAGTTGGAGCAAAAATAGAAAGTGAGATAGATCAAACTAATGTCCACAATCATACCAAATTACGTGGCATATGCAATATTAATGGCAATAAACATGTCAAGATCTTAATTCACGTCGTTCTCGGATCCAATGTTCATATGCTGAGACATTATAGATCGTGGTTTTCACATACATTAAATAGGATAATATTGTACTTTAATGAGATGAAAATATGTGTTAAATGAAAAAATGCTTTGGTATAGCCGCTGTTTTTGGGGCTGACCTGAGCATTACAGTTGAAACTGTGCACCTCACTGTTATAAAGCACCGCGTCCTCTAAACCAATGAACAATGATATGACATGCGGAAAGCTCGCGCTGTGCAGGTATAAGTAGAGCAGAGAAGACAGTGTAAGAAATTCAGGACAGACACTGGAACATCTGTCCGTTGCTGATCCACGTCAAATGCTTTGTGTCAGGTTGATTACTGCGGGTGGTCTGTGTGCAGAGCGTGTAATCCACGGGGGTATTATCCTACTCAAGAAACTCCATAATAAATCCACGTCATCCCACAGAAAGAAAAGACCATCGCACCAGCAAGGCTTTCAGCAAAAACAAAGGAGAGAATGTGTTTCAATACTGGATTTGACTGTATTTTCGCCAAACGTTAGGTTCGTGTGTATGGCAGCCATTTTTAACGAAAAGCAGCATGGAGAGCTGTTTCCGAGTTGGCTTTTCTCCACTGGAGCAGTGCTTTAGGTTTCTGGTGTTCCTGGTCAAATGAATGTATTTGATGACCTTACAGTGTCACGATGATCGTAGTTCAGTTGAGAAGATGACGTGAAGCAAAGATCACGTCAAAGTCCGCTCTGTTACAGTCACCCAACACTACGCGTTATCGGAGCTTTGAGAAGTAATCTGATTACAAAAAGTACTTGTAATTAGAGTAACTTACATTTGAACATACCCGGATCAGACTACGTTACTTTTTATGGATTGCATGATTATTCACACAATATATAATTATTTTGTTACCACTGCATTACGTTGTACACTACGTAATAATTTCATCAGTATATATACGTTTAATGTGACATGTAAACATTGATATATACTTTGTACTGTGCTTTAATGCGAAGTTGGAGTGAATGGTTTGTGAAATTGCACATAAAAACTGTCTTCACGGCAGGCGATGTTTAATGGCGGTTTCGATTTTATAGATTGATGAATGGGTCTCGACCGTTCGCATAACGCTATTAAACGCTCCACAAATGAAACGTCACAGTAACATCCAGCCAGCGGCTCTACGCACTCTCCTGGAAGCGTTTGCAGTAAGACCTGGAGAAGCTTTAAGGGCTCACGCAAGCCTGGAGCTGAAGGCTAACACTACATCTCCGGGCTGTAAAGCTTTCATGCATTTTCCAAACGAAAGCATCACAGATCGAACTGCTTTCTGAAGAGATAAAAGTCCATAAAGGGCTGATCCAAATACCAGCCAGCTGCTATGGATTTTTCCTTGCCTCGAGGGTGATGCGAGGTTACAATTTAGGAGTGTGGTACAAAGCACACTCTTTATCTACTTTATATATACTTTTTTCAATCTCTGTGGCATAGCTAGCATTTCCTAATTCTTTATTTAATATTTCAGACATAATACATGTGACATACATATTAGATTGCGGATTACAGCCGAACACGTCAACAGCAACAAAATGACCGCTTAACGGCATCATGTCGTAGTTTGACTATATATGTATATGTATGGAGAGCAAACCAGGCGTAAGTGTACATGTTTCCACTTGAAAACTGAATAAATAATGTTTACATTGATGTTAGGATAGACCATCTGGAATCTGAGGGTGCAAAAATCTTAACATATACAATTAGGTTTTTAACATATTTACGATGTAGGAAATATCCAAAAATATGAGCAAGATAATCTTTTTCGTTTTCTGTTTGAAATAAGAGTCAGCAAGTGAATGATGAGTTTTCCTCGTTGGGTGAACTATCTCTTTGAGTGTCCATCTTCCTAGTTCCTGTCTGGATGTCTTCTCCTGCCCATGAGAAACCTCATAAAACCTGCTAGCTTTCACTCTGGGCTTTTGTGTACAACCTCTACCAGATTTTGAACCGTTAAACTACATGCGCTTATGAACTGAAAGTAGCATCATTTGCAAGATTAATACAAAATGGTAGGAAGACATAAACAATCGGATTCTTTTATTGTTACTATTAAATTTAGACATTTAGCAGACACTTTTACCCAAAGCGACTTTCAAATGAGGACAATGGAACCAAACCATCCTATATTTGATCTTACGTTCATTTCTCAGATTCGTAGAATAAACGTACAAACAGAAATTGTGCCTAAGCGATGTGAAATCTACAAATGTAAAATGATCCTTATACTTGCGCCATGAAATAAATGGTTTCAGCTCTCTTAATTAAAGTCATTGACACATGAAATATATTTAGAGCAGTGCGTACGTCTGCTCAGACCCTGACGTGACGACATTTTTTGCAGCGTAATGATTGCATACTTATTGGTTTAATTAGTTGAGATGGGGGTGAGGGTAAGTCTTTTCTTTAATTTCCCCAGTGGGTAACTTCAGTAACGTGTCTTTGCCCCGCTCTGTAAATGATGCAGGGCTGACCAGAGACACATGATGTAATCCTCCTAGTGCTGTATGATGTAATCCTTCTCTCACAAATCCTGCCATGCTCTTCAAAGGCATGTTCTACATAAGCTGCTGGAGTTATTCAGAGACGGCCAGCTGCAGCTCCACAGAAGAGCTCAGCAGCCGCTTCTCACTTCAGCCTTTGTAATGAGGTAAAAGCCGGTCACGACTGTTGCCAAACACTCTCGATGGAAAGTGGCCAAAGCCTGTTTGAAAAATCACTAAATCCTAATGCTTAATGCTGTATGCTAATTAGAATATTCGTTGCATCACTAACATTTGCATTCTGTCTAATTTCAGCCTGGCATTGTATCATCGGTTTTCCTCTTCTAGTTTCTGTGTACTTTAATGCAGCTGAATCAGAACAAGTACACAAGTTAGAGCAATTATCCACTTACGACACTAAACGGAGGCGTCACGTTGGTTCTTGTAGGAAGATGAAAGCGAACGCCATTACGGGCATCTAAAGCTAAGCATTGCTTCCCAACTTGACTCACAACTACAGACACAAAAAATATATTAATATTGTAATGTATTGTGAAAATTACAATCGAGCAATCATTCCGAGTGCAGGGTGGAAAAAGTAAGTGAACCCTTAAATTACGTGACTTTGTAGATCTCCCGCCCAGCTTTTGAGATCTGCCTGATTTTTCCAGTACGTCCCTCCCCACAATCCTGTTTGAGTTCATGTATGCGGTTTTAGGCTAAATATGATCGCGTATTTGATTTCAACCCTCCAGGCACGGACGCTCATGTACCGCCAGATTGACGTTGGATGACTGACGTAAATAAAATGCGGGTGGACGTCAATATTTGATGCCAATTTGACTTTGACTTAATGTTGGACTTTGGTTACATAACCTAAAACTACGAATATCAACATCAGCTGATGTCTGTATTGACATCAACTTAACATTGACATTAGGTGTTGAAATTTGTTGAATATTTATGACGTTCTGTGTCTGCTGAGATTGTTCTTTGACCCTCAGGCAGCAAAGCAGCTCCAGACCAACACAAAGTTATTCTCACCTCTCTCAAGATCGACTGTAAATATCTACTTAGAGTTTAGATGAACATGAAGACGAGTTTCTCTTTTTGGTTTTCTCGCTCTTTGTCTATAATCACGTCTTTACACTACATGTTATAAGTTATTCATTTCAGAAATCTACCCAGTTGAAAAGACATACAACAGAAATAATAACAAAATCTATGTAGTGGTTTTACTGGTTACAATGGGGTAAACTATAGTTTTTTATTCAACGGAAAATATTTTTAAAAGAGGTTCATATACTAATTGTTTTTACGATGCATAAAAAAACAATCTCAATAGTATACGATAAACACTGTATAATGAACAATGTTTTCGACTCATCAGTGTTGAACAAACACCGGTCATACAGTCATATTTCAATACACACACACACAGTCAGTCTCTCTCTCTCTCTCTGAGAGGCTTGTCTCGGCACAGGGTCAAATCTCTTCAGTTTCAGTTCAGATCAGATCAGATCATGTGTTTGGATATTCCACATGTGCTCTTCAGCAGACACTGTACTGTGCCAGCACACATCAACATGAAGGTAAGAACCACCTGCTCTGAATCTTTTTAACATGTTTTGTATTCATTTTGTCTATCAGAAAATTCTGTAATTTAAATATTTATTTTGGCAAAATCGGCAAAATCACTGCGTATATTAATATGAAACACAGTTTTGTGTTTAAAAATATTTGTAGCATTTGTTTATTTATTTCTAGAGCCATTTTGTATGAATGAACTATTAACTGAGTCATACTTGAGCAACATCATTGTTACCTTCATGTCTAGATGGAATATGAACTTTTCACATTCAAAGTTTGTTTTTTCCTAAAGAGACTGTAATTAATGCTACAAATGAAAGCTCTTTCACTGATAGGAGCAGCTTTGGACTGTGAGTGACGGGACCAGACACTTTCAGTCCTGGAGCTTTACTGGTTAATATTAGGATTAATGCACACATGCCCTAGAAAATGAGAAGCCATAAATGGGTCCAGATCTGAGAGGGACATTGATTACTTTGCTTGTTTGTCCACCGGGATGATTGTGACATAGAGGACATTGCTCTCTCAAGTCGGTTAGACTGTGCTCTCTATAGCTGTACAGAACAACATTGAGAAAACAAACTGACCAGAAGCGGTAAACTTACAGGACCATACCGTCTTCATTAAAGTTCGGTCTGAAGATTTAGTGGTTGGCCTAAAACTGTAAATAAATAACGCTATTATTAGAAGCGATGCTGGATGACTGTTTGGGATCAGTAAGATTTTTTACATTGTGAAATATCTCTTCAAACAATTAAACTATTAATCATATTCTGTGACTTGCCGTTGATATGATTGTTCCTCATCTGTCGGCTAGGTTGATGTTTTAGGCAGTAGCACAGCTCCCTATGTGGGCTCTCACAAACAAGGAAGCATCCTAGGTTTTGCCACAGAGATGTTAAGTGTTGGTCGCATTGGGATTAGAACTGATAACAGTATAGGATATATACTTCATTGACCACTATATGTTTTCCCCCCCAGGCTATAAGTCACACTTCAATGGAATTAGGAATCTGAAGCACACGAAATGGATTCCTGGACATTTTCGTTCTCACCCAGCAACCTCCCCAGCAATCTGTCTGTACTCCCTATGTACGATTTGACATCCTGCTCGGCAACATATCTGAGGAAGGCCAGGGGAAACAAGACGGGCATGAGCTTGCCCTGCACGGCCGTCATCACCTTCATGTACTTTGTGGTGTGCTTGCGATCGGCCTGTGTGGAAATGCTCTGGTCATCTGACGTCATCCTGCGTGCACGCCAAGATGAAGACGGTCACCAATATCTACATCCTGAACCTGGCGGTGGCGGACGTGCTCTTCATGCTCGGCTTGCGCTTCATCGCCATCCAGTTAGCGCTGGTGCACTGGCCGTTCGCGCGGCTTTGTGTCGCGTGGTCGCGACCGTGGATTCTCTGAACCAGTTTACCAGTATTTTCTGTCTGATGGTGATGAGCATTGACGCTACCCCGCTGTGGTGCATCCCCATCAAGTCCACCAAATGGAGGAAGCCCCATGTGGCCAAGACCATTAATCTGGTGGTGTGGGTGGTATCTCTTATCGCCAACCTCCCGATGCGTGATCTACAGCGGACTAATCACCAAACCCGGCGGATGCTTCTGCACCATCGTGTGGCCAGAGTCGCAGGAGACCTACTACACTGCCTTCATGTTCTGGCACTTTTTCCTGGGCTTCTTCCTGCCCCTGATGGTCATATGTCTCTGCTATCTGTGCATTATCATCAAGGTCAAGTCCTTGGCAGTCAGGGTGAACTCTGGCAAACGTAGGCAGTCTGAGAAGAGGGTGACGCGGATGGTGTCCATCGTGGTTGCCGTCTTTGTCTTCTGTTGGCTGCCCTTCTACATCTTCAGCGTGACGTCGGTCACCGGCACCATCAGCACCACGGCTTTCTTAAGAAGCATGTTTGCCTTCGGTGGTGCTGGGATACGCCAATAGCTACGCATGAACCCAATACTGTACGCTTTCTTGTCAGAGAACTTCAAGAAGAGTTTCCAGAACGTCCTGTGCTTGAGAAGAGCGAGCGCTTTGGATGAGGCTGAGCACACCGACAGCAAACAGGACAAGCCTCGAATCTTGAAGGAGCCAACAGAAACTCACGACACACTGCTCAGCGCGGAGACCTGCAAACCAGCATGTGAAAAAACAAAGGTCACTGCTCGGCAAACTGTGGATTTGAAATCCATAGTAACTGACTGTGAAACCATCAAATATGGTTTTGTTAAAAGCCTACTGGCTTAGTTTCCCAAAGTTACAAACTAATAGATTTTTGTCATCTTGCCATATTTTGTAATGACCTCATATTTTACTCACCCTGAAACCTAGATGTATATGACATTCTTCTTTCAGATAAACACAGTTTTTTTATTTATCCTGAGCTCTTCCAAGCTTGGTATTGCTGGTGGATAAGCGGCCATGATTTTGAAGCTTAAGTAAATCAAATATATCCTCAAATCACGACGACGTAAAACTAACCTGTACGCCTTCAGGGGGTCATCACACGTCCTCTGAAGCAGATCCATGAGTTAAATAACTGACTCATGATGCAGTTTGAAAAGTTTGAAATCCAGAAATATTTTTGTGACAGAAAACCTTGATCTGCTTCAGAGGACGTGTGGATAACTTCTTGGGGAGGTATATAGTTTAGTTTTATATTACAGCACTTCTGTGGATATATCTGAGCTGCTGAGCTTCAAAATAATGGCTGCTATCCACCAGAATTACAAGCTTGGAGAGCCAGGATACATTTTTTAAAAGTTCTGTGTTCATATACACCTAGGATGTCTTCAGAGTGTATAAAACACGGTGTAATGTTTTCGCTGAACTATTCCTCTAACTAGTTGCTTATTAGCATGCCTGTTATTAACATATTAGTACTTATAAAACACATATTCTGCATGACTGTATTACTCTGACTACCAACTATTAATGAGAAGCAAATTAAGAGTTTATTGAGGCAAAAGTCATAGCTAATGTTTTGTTAATAGCAAAGAATTGGAATAGTTTACCAGTTTTTCTACTAACTATTAACTATGACTCCTAGTTTTCTGCTTTTAATAGTTAGTAAGTAAGATGTTAAGTTTAGATATGGGGTGGATGAAGGGATCTAGTATATTGTCAAGCAGAATATGGCAGCATGCTTTATTCGTACTAATAAGCAGCTAATAAGCATGAGTTACATACAATAGTTAACAGTGAGAATTGTTCCCTGAACTAAAGTGTTACCATGCATTGTATAAAAATGTTATATTTTATCTAGTATATTTATAGAGTTCTGATTGTAAACTAAAGGACTATGGTATTCACCTGTGGCATTGTGTTCAAAGAAAATACTAATTTTCTAATTTATTTTTTATTTTTACTCACAGACAATATATAAACACCTCCACTACCGTAATTTCACTTACACTACACAAATCACGCTTTCTAATTGTTTCTGGGCGTGGCCAGACATGCTGAACTGGAATACGATCTCTCTGTTAATATTATTTTCAAGAATCTAACTAATCTGAAGAGAGTTTACCCAGAAAATGCAATATGCTGTAGTCTTGTTAGCGGCAATTCAAGCCAAAAAATAGTGGGTCTCTCTGATAATTTCTAATAACTGTTCAAAGATTCTGGCCTCTATCCCTTTGAATCAACGTAATGTTCAGGTCAGACAGTAATCTAGAGAGATTTTCCCTCGTCTCATTTGAAAAGGGCTAAAGCATTGTCCTTATGTTGCTTCTGAGATCAGGCAGGGACACGTGTATCATGATCTTGGATCATCTCTCGCACATATCTTGCCTTCTGAATACAAGGCTTGTACCAATGATATTGGTTACAGTCATTGCAATTGTGAAAGGCTTCATTTATGTCAACACGTTAACCTCTTTGTCCAGAATCTTTCTGACTTTATTTGTCTTTTAATGGCGAGCATTCATCTGCCAGCGATAAGGTGATTTTATTCAAGACTTAGTGCAACAAAAGAGTTACAAAAACAGTCTCCATGCCTGTTAGAAAGCAAACCTGGTCACGTTTTCGGTTATCTTTTCTTTTCGGCAAGTTCTGGTCTTCTTTTTATTTATGTTATTAGTATCTGTTGCCGAATAAGCCATAATTCTGCGATCTTATATTTGACTTTTAATATTTATAAACAGCTTTCATTAGTTGGAGAGTTCTATCTTTTGAGTGGAATACCTTTGGTGACTCTAAATAAATCTCTGCACTAAATCCTCTATGTTATGCTGCTATATTAAAGATGTTGTAAGGTCAACATAAACATCTTCTGTATGTATATGCCTGATCGGTCATCATTCATTATCTCCTAAAGAGCACCATCTTCTGGAGAAACAACAAAATAGAGCTGCGAGGCCGAATCTCTTATTGCATTTTGGTTGACCTCATTATTCTAAAAATGACAACAAAATTACATTTCGATTTTATTTTAACTATAATGTACAATTTGAGTGCATGTCAAGATCCTGCTTTGTTTTAGTTATTAGTTCATTGCTAACGCAGTTGACCCGGAAACAACCGTCAAGCTGCTTTATGAGCAAAGGTTTGTGGTTGAGGTCGCAAATACAAGGAAACTGCGTCATTTCTTCTCTTCACAGAGAACAAATTAAACTCATTAATATGGTCAAATTGGATCATTAAAGGTCAGGAGCAAAGACATTGCTTTATAAATTAGGATTAAATACATATTTGATGAATACCGATGTGTTTTTGTGCAGGTGAGATGAATAAATACATGTTCATATTTATATAGAGCTACGCATAACACCTCTGCACTTTTACTCTCGATTTCTCTCAACATGGCAACAGCAGATCTGTCAGACATGAGGAAGTTACTAGCAGTGAGCATTCGAGGTGGATCAGAAAGAGTTTTAGGACAACTCTGATGAAATCCGTTTCAAATATGTGTCCATTATAGTGTTACATTTAAAACAGATCAAATTAAGTCGAGATTATTCGAAGGTTTATTCACGACAGTCGTGCCATTACTTTTACTTCTGACTCTTTGCTTTTTTTGAAAAATGGTTTTACCATTTTATAATTTATTACATTTTTTTGTATCTCAATGGAAAATCATTTGCTGTTTTGTGGTTTACAACATAAAAGAATAAAAATGTCTGTTAAATGAATAAATGTAATATGATTATAAAATGTAGAAAGATTGGACAACTGTGGAGCACCATTGTGAAGCAGCAAGCATCACAACAAAAATGGTTGATTTCGGTAAATGTGGGCAAATATATATGGGGCTAAATTCAGTAAATCCACTTGAGGTAAACAGAAGCTCCAGAAGATGGCGGTAAAGCAACACCAAGGATGCAAGCTGCCCTTAAAACCTTAAGAGGAAGAGGATGAACGAGTAACTCCAATATTTTCTTGTGCATGCGTTAATTGCTATAAACTGTTTCTTGTGTTGTTGCATGAGCTAGTAAGTTATTTCAAGAGACCGGTTCAGTTCACTTAGTTCTGTTGTGGGTAAGACAGATTAGCTAATTAACTTGGCGGGATATGTTGTGGCCACAAGATGATCTAGTCGAGGTTATGGCATCCTCATGAGCATGCGACGTGAAGTCATATCCTTCAGATCCTGTGACCAGGAAGCACCACGCTTCTTTTCTTACCTACTTTTTGTCTTGTTTTCCAGTTCTAAAACTATTTTAATAAAACTGCAATGTTATTCATTTAAATAACCTTAGAGAAACAGAAGGGAACTAGAAAATAGAACTAAAGTCGATTTACTTTGTTTACATGTAAATAAAATCTAAATTAAATGACCTAAATTAAAACCTATTCAGAAGGTTTGAATCAGATTAAACAACTTGATCAGTGTTAATTCACTTCACCATCTTTTCACAAACATTTCAGCATCACATATTGTATGTGAATAGACTTTCAATGGACAGAAATCCCTCAGATTTCTTTGAAAGACATGCTTTTGTGTCAGAAAGATGAATGAACATGTTTACTCACCCTGAGTATAAATTTTAATTTAAATTACTAAATGGATGCCACGGTTGCCACCTTACTGGGATTTTATTCACAAGCCTTTGTTTGGCCTGTTTAGAAGTCAAGTCAAAGCAGCCCCACCCTCAGGCCTTGGCCCAGGGTCTTCATCCCTACTCCTGGAGCACTACTGTCCTGCAGACCTAAACAAGACATATCTGGACCAGTTTTCAGGGGGTTGGTTGATGATAGAGTTTAGATTGAAGATTGAAGCGATGGAGAGTTCTGCTTGAGTCTATGGTCCTGTCTTCTCAGATGCAGCTTTTTCTATGCGGTTTGGCCGTTTGTCCACAGGTAAACGCTGCACCAGGTCACTGAAACCTAACATTTTGAACTTTTTCAAGCTTCTGATTGGCCAACATGGCATTACAGGTCGCCACCTGTTGGTTTGGCATGTTCCTGACACTGCTTCATATATATGTGGAGCAGTTTTGGCCAACTCCACCTTTGATTCGTCTCCTCAGAGAACATTATTCCTGTTTCTTATGAAGGTGTTGAGATCAGGAGCATTTCAAAAACAACAGTAAATCAGTTCTGACGCTTTTGTTATGAGAAGATAAATGACTGCAAAGATGTGTGAACAAAAACACAAGCAGTGCGAGCTGGAGGTCAGCGCAGCGTAGAGGAAAGCAGCTTATTTTTCCGTTTGGTTTGATCTTGCTGTCATCTTCTACACCCACTCCATCAGGGCTGGGTCCTGCAGCAGGACTTTCTCGGGCTGTGTGGTCCAGAAGAGTGGAGAACCTCACCCTTTATCAACAGAACATCAGCTCCTTCGGGGCATTTCGAGCACTTATACTGAATTAAAATTAAGGTGGTGGTGACAGATACGGTATGCTTTTAATTCTGCGCAAATCATTCTGTAAGCGACTGACCCAGTGATTTAACAACGGTTCACTCAACATACAATAATATGTCCTGCAGGGGAGGTTTAAAATATTAATAAAGTGAAAAGGAAAGCGATAGTGCAGTTAGATTTCAGCTTCCTTTTAAAAAACGGAGCCGACTTCCCTGTGATGAACTACACTACCCATAATCCAAGGCGAGGCGAGGTAAAAATGCTAATAAAATTGTTTCATATTTGTAGTGCACTGCTTTTAGAGTAATAAATTCAATTACAGTAAGTGTAATCTTGTGTATTTTGTGTGTGTGTGTATCATCCTGTCAATTACAAGTGTAATTTTTACTGCACCCCGGGTGACATGAACAGGTCAGAAACAGCTAAACTGGACTTATGTTCCTCACTATAACAAGCACACTATGTTGTATATGGCACTGTATAAGCACTAATAACAACACGGCATGACTAACAGGTGAAAGCAAATATGCAAATCTTTGACTTTTGCATGTCACTTTGCATCAAAACATCCTTGATGGCTCGGATAAGTTCCCCAGCGAGGGCTCCTGGGAGTGGGGAAAACGGAGCAGCTTTGAATAACAAATGAGCCCTATTTTCACTTGAGCTTATCGCACAGTCATAGACAGCCTTGCACGGCCCGTCATTTGTCCATGCAAAGCGTCTCCACTTGTTCACAATCATTATCATCGGACTGAATCATCAGTGACAGTTTTTATGTCATTTGGTGAACTGAGCCGCTTGCACAGAAATCTGTAGGTTACAGGACATCCAAAAGAGGAAGGAGACATGTACTGAAATGAAAACGAACCACAGTCCGCTGCTTCGACGCACAAATGTACCTCTATTGAGTGTAACTATACACAGATTACATGAGGGATGAGACGTTTATTAAGATGCGTTAAAACTCATTTCTACAGCGATCTCATCAGGGAGTGTTTGAATTTCCTCGACTTTTGTTTCTCATCAAAAGGAAAGAAATATAAAACTGGACGTTTCCAAAGACGTTCCACTCGTCCAGTAGTTAAAACAATTTTGTACAAAAATGTATTTGTTGGGTATACATGCGTAACGATTGGCTGCCAGTGTTTTTAGTGTTCATCGGCCGATTCAAAATCGTTTTGAAACTATTCCAAACATATAATTTCTCTGTGCCTTTATTGTTATAACTGTGATGTGTACTCTGCTATTCTTTAATACTGTGACGATATTTACAACTATTTCTTTATAGTTATCGTCCTCTACGTGAACGTGCCGTTTAACCCCTACTGTAGACTTTACGTGGCTCTATACATACGTCATAAGTACGTTTTGGCTCACGTCTCAATACGTCAAAACAGTTGTTTTTTTCCCTCTGAGTCATCATAACACTCCCTTTCATCCTGCCGTTGTACTGAAGCAGTTTCTGTATGGCCCTGCTTCTAGGCTTCATCATTAAAGCATGTGTGTGCGGGGTGTTAAGGATGTGGCTTACATACCCCTGCGAGAATACTAAGTGTGCCCAAAACACTGGAGTCTTTGAGGACCCGCAGGGACCGCCGGGCAGGGGACGTCGCTCGGCCATAATGCGAGCAAGCAGAAGTGATGACAGAAGCCCGTTCTCATCACAGATGCCACAAAAAAGGCCGAGCTGTGAATGCACTGAGGGGGATCGCTCACGGCCAGCGGCAGAGACACCCCTTACACTGGTAACTGCTGAATGGATGAAGATCCGCAGCCCCTCATTTCCATTGGCTTTTATAATTATCAAAGAAGCAGCTTATGAAACATGACTACAAAGAGCAGAATATCTGTGTGTCTGTGTGTGTGTGTGTTAAATGAGAACTGTCTGTGTCTCATCCTCTCCTTTGGCTCTTTCTTCTGTTGTTTCAGACTACGTGAAGGAAGAAAAAGAGGCTAATTGCGTCACTGTGACATTGATTGACGTGGATTTATAGATCGATCGATTGTTTGGCTACTTAACTTAAACATGTGCCTGTCCCTTTAACGCTGTAATAATTCTGTCATTGAAAGAAAAAAGTTTTTATTTAGGATCGAGTGTGTCTCACACGTCCTGGAACATTCAAAAAATTATTGCGCTTCCAGTACAATTTTCGAAAATATGTTTTTTTATGGCAGTTATCGTCACGCTGATATACGTTTAATTGTTCATTTTTGTTTTTGAAAAGTTGAGTTTAGTAATGGTGAAAAGGAAGTGGAGATCGTCATCCATCTTTCTTTACAGTCTATGTTTAGGGTTCACTATGGAGGCACAGTTTATATTTTTGTGTGACTAATTCCAAACATTCACACAAAAATAAAAATTCTGTCATTAATTACTCACCCTCATGTCTCTTTAAACCCATAAGACCGTTCATCTTCAGAAGACAAGTTAACATGTTTTTGAGGTAAATTAGAGATGGACAGCAACACAACCGAAATGATCCAGAAACATAGTAAATACTTGGTAAAACAGTCCACGTGACAATCATGGCTTATCTTCAGTTATTGGCGAGTACTTGAGAACGTATTTAGCGTAATCAGCCTTGTTGCGATACTCTTTAAGATGGCGGAAGAGCGTAACTCTGGGGAGAAGAATGGTTGAGTAAATTATGTTCTAGTATTCTCGTAGCGTTGCAAAACTGAAGTTGAGCCACTGATGTCCCATGGACTGTTTTATCGATGTATTCATGATGTTTCTGGATCATTTCAGTTGTGTTGCTGTCTACGGAGGGCCAGATATCTCTCAGATTTCATCAAAAGTATCTTCATTTGTGTTCAGAAGATAAAGGAAAGTCTTACGGGTTTGGAACGACATGAGTGATTGATGACAGTATTTTCTTTTTCGTGTGAACTATCCTTTTAAGACCATAAGCTAATTTAGTTAACTGTGTTTCTTCTGTAGAGTCAAAATGGTGCATGTGTGTGTCTACTACACTGAGCTAAATATGACTGTAACCTTCACTTAGGAACATCTTCGTGGAAAAAAAGGGCTCCTTCTAGGGCGTTGGGTTTTAGAATAGGTTCGTTTGAGTCATCATAAATAGCTTTATATATAAACAATAGGCGTCTTCATTTAGAAGACTCGGTAAACATGTGATTCTGCACCACTGCGTGTTTGTTACACCATAGTAGGTGTGTGTGTGTGTGTGTGTGTGTGTGTGTGTGCGCGAGTGCAGTCTGATATTCTGGGAACGGAGGGGTCGTGTTGTTGACCCACCTGCTCCCATCTCTCTTCAGCTGGATCTTGTCGCATTTCAGCAGCTGCAGCCGCTCACAAAGCACGTCTTTGTAATCCGTCCTTGGGTGGACACAAGGAGCAGAGGAAACACAGAGAAGCAGAAACGGCTCGTCTTGCCTCCTTCACTGATTTTACACTGACTGTCCTTCATGCTACTAGATGAACACATACCTTCATGCCTGACACACACACACCTGTTACATGAGCTTCATGCAGAGGCAAAACTAACGAACGCGTCCAAGTAACTGAACAAAAGACGAGCGCTGCACATAATTTCACATGCAGATGTCAAATATTCAAACCTGTGTTCTTCCAGCAGCATGCAAAGCACGTTTGCAAATGTGACCGAGGCAGAAATAGCTGAGCAGCCTGTTTGCTGCACTTTAGTCAAATTTTCTGAATGTGGTAGGCGTGCGCTACCGTATGTGTCGACTTCATGCCTGCTTCCGACCCTCAACCTTCATAGAGCGTGTGTGACCGCTGACACAGATACATTTAAAAGTATGAATGACAAACACCTGATCAACAAATCACAATCAAAAATACTGTAGTGAGCAATGGATGAATGAATTTGTGATTTGACAAATAACATACAAGCACGTCATTTTGAGAAATCAAGGGAAGAGCTGCTCTTGGAAATTGTGCGCATTCTTTCTCCTCTGAGGTGAATATCTCTCTTGTGTCGTGGTTGTTGCAATAACAAAACTAGCTCTCAGTGGGTCAGAGAAGTTTTTCAGGTTGTCTGGGCATTGTTTTTTGATTAAACGTGATTTCTGAAATGGATGCAGGCTAGAGCGAACTGCTCCTCTCACAGTCTCACGACCACAGCAGACCCCAGATAGCACGAGTACGTCTGCAAGATGTCTGGTAAAGATCTCTTGATCTGGAGAGCATCCGATGTCAAACATCTGGCATACATAGTTTTACATACATTCTAAATCGTAAACATAGACGCCTATTTGACATCTAAAGGAGACATCAATAGCGTCAAACAACTTAAATAAAATGTCTTGCAGATGTAAATGCAGACATCAAGCGGACATCTCCTAGATGTATGTGTGCTATCAGAGACCCGTCAGAATATTTGCTAAATTGATTCGATTTCAGTTTGTTGTGAGACAAACCCTGTCATATACATTTTGAGCACACGGTCGTATGTGACCCTGGACCACAAAACTATTCATAGGGATTTATACATAATCTCAAACAGTATATACAAGCTTTCCATTGAAGTATGGTTGGTAACACTTGATTTGGATCATCCACGCTAAACTAACACTACATGGGTTCAAAGGAGCTGTTTATTATTACTTATAAAGCACATATTCTACGTCCACAATCATTCCCAATAGCTAAAATTAACAAGTTCTGTAACACAGTAACTACTGATTAACAGTAAATTAGGAGTTTGTTGAGGTTTGTTGAGTACTCTGGTCCTGTTCAGATTGAGAATATGAAATATGAAATCTCTACTTAACTAACATACTCGCTCAAAAACATACCACAAGGACCAGTTTTGCTTGGTTCATTAAAAGTGTAATGCGGACAGACTTATTTTAGTGCATTCACATAAAAATGCATGGGCTAACCATATTTGTTAGATTAGATCATATATATTTTTCTCGTCAAAAAACAGCATTACAATGTGTCAGCATATATCATAAAAACAGCATATATCGACAGCTTATATACTGTTTTCTTCACTTTCAGAGTCACAAATGAATCACAACGCGATCGATAGCTACTGGAGAGGTTTAACGGAGAGCATAAGGAGTGAGCAAAAAAGGTGCTGAAAATGATATTGAAGATGATGGGGATGAATCAGAAAAAGCGTTGTTTGTCCCTGGCAGCTCACAGGAAATGTCCAGGAAGTGACATCTCTCCCACACATGTCAGCTGGACTGGGCTGCCGCCAATCGCACACACACACACACACACACACACACATATATACACTACCCACAAAAAGCTAGGGATATTTGAAATTTATGGAAAGTTCATGCTGCAGTGAAAGTAGGGCATTTAGGTAGAAGCATGCAATAGTAATTTCTTCATCTCAACAAGTTATTGAAACAAAGGCTGACAACAATGGTTGTTAAGGACCATTAACAATTACGGACAAAAAATATCAATGTCTTAATAACTTGTCATGCATTCTTGAGCACCAGTTACAGGATCACAACCCTCTACACAACCACTTGAAAGCTTTGGCAATACTATAAAACAAATGTCATGCCAATAAAGCAACTTGAATTTGAACTTGTGAGAGTGTGTTTGAGCGTAAGTGTGTGTGTGTGTGTGTTTATACTACATTATGAGGACCGGACGTCCCCCCCCAAGGACAGTAAAACCTGACAAGATCTGACTTGTCAAAAGTGGCATTAGCATGTATAACGGTGAAAATCGAATCTTAGCACAGCATATATCAATGTGATGTATTCAAATACAATGTGTTTGAAAATCACAAATGAACTGTGAAGTGGAACGATGCAACAGGTTTTAGTGTAAGGGGAGGGTTTAGAGGAAGAATTGGATTAGGAGAAAAAACAATAGAGGTCTATGGAAAGTAGCCAAAATCCCCAGAAACTAACGTGTGTGTGTGTGTGTGTGTGTGTGCGTGAGACACTACTAGGGCTACCATTACTACTTTTTTAAAGATGAGCAATTTGATATTTTTTTAGTTTTTTCTTAAAGATACTTTGTATGAGGTATTTATTACCTTTATTTAAGACGTTAGGATATTATGTACAAAAAAGAAGTATACACACTTTTACTGCTGCTCTTTATCTTTCTTGACATGTTTGTGTTAATGTAACACTGAGGACCTTGTGTGTTTAACCTAAGCCACTAATACAATAATTTTTATGATCAGAAAAGCTTCTGGATCCCAGTCTACATGCATGTTTGTTTCCAGAGCTGTAATGAATCTTCCTGAAGATTGCAGACAACAGAGCACTTAAGTGGCGTTTGATTCCATGGCTTTTGTTTTCTTAAGGAACATAGCGACAGCAGTGGTCTGGACCTCTTCTTTGGTCTTCTTGAGGGGTTGTTGGTTGGCAGCTCAACCTCAGCACAGAAGAAGGAGGACAGGATGTTTGAGGTTGTAAGGTTGCCCTCATGTTGTTCCAAACCCGTAAGACCTTCGTTCATCTTCTCAACACAAATTCAGATATTTTTGATGAACCTCCATAGAGAGCACTGCAACTGAAAGGCTCCAGCTCCAGAAATGTAGTAAAAACATGAGTAAAACAGGATGTGACATCAGAGAGCATGATTACGTCAAATAAGTTAAAGCGTTCATGTTCATGATACTTTCTAAAATGGTGGAATGCAGGGGAGAAGAATGTTTGAGCGTTTTACCGATGTATTCACTACGTTTCTGGATCATTTCAGTTGTGTTGCTGTCTATGGAGGTCAGATATCGCTCAGATTTCATCAAAAGTATCTTCATTTGTGCTCTGAAGATGAAGGAAGGTCTTACGGGTTTAGAACGACATGAGTGATTGATGACAGAATTGTCCTTTTTCTTAGAACTATCCCTTTAGTAGTCTCCCGAAGACGTGTGTATTTTTTCCACATAAGGGGAAAAACTGAATTTGTGATTCAGCGTGAGTCAACTGGTAAATGCTTTGAATACTTGAGGCACGCTGTGACACACACGCACACATCTCATCGCTTTCGGCAGGTAAAGATTTGCATCCAGTGACATTGACGGTCAGCAGTTCAAAATAGTGAAGTAAGAGCAAGCCGTGCGCCGTTTGAGCTAACTGACACATTTCACTATACCTGATGCAGACACAGAAGAGGAACAAACGGTATATGATCATTCAAGTAGGAAGTGTGGACCCGAGTGGTCCAGCTATACGTGAGGAATACATTCAAAAGTTGAGCACATTATATTCACATATGCAAAGTCCCTCATCCGAAGAAAACAAATATACCTGCTGTATTTTATTTTAATTCTCAGTTTTTTTTTTTTTTTATTTGAGGCTGAAGGCAATGGAAGTCCAGCCCTCCACTAGAAGACATGTATACATTAGACACCATTTTAAAAGCTTTGTGAAAGATGCAGTTGCTGCTGCAGCCTTAAGGGTTTTTTTTGTATTAACTGTATTATTTACTGTTTTATTTACGGTAGGAAAACAAAAACCTCTAAACAAAAAAGGAAATAAGTTGAAATCTTTTGTTTTTAAAAGATAAAGTCTTATAACAACTGGATCTGGCAACATGGCACAGCCAACTCTCCCAAGCCCCATTCACACGAATTGCTCGCCATCATTTTCACACCATGGGCAATCTAGAAAGCCTAGTCTCAACAGAATTACACATGCGGACGCTCATAGGAGGAGTTCTGAAGTGCTAATTAGTCATTAGACCTTAAAATGTTACTTTCGAATATGAGAAATAGCTGGCTACAACCGTAGTATATTGACCCCAAGCACACAATGCAAGAGTGGTTTAGGGACGACTCTGCGAAAGTCCTCAAGTGGCCACTAGACTCGAACCCAGTGCAACCTCTCTGAAGAGACCTGAAAATGATGAGCTTGAGATCTGCAGAAAAGAATGGCAGAATATTGTCGAATCCAGGTGAGCTCCTGGTATCGTACTCAAATAGACGTTCAGCCTTTAATTGCTCACGCATGCTTCAACTAACAGTTTTTTCCATTCTATTTAATAAGTTTGTATGTTGTTTTAGCATAAGGCTGCTGATAAGGCTGTTGGTGGGTTTGCGATGGAACAAGACAAGCCTGTGGAAAACCGAGCAGTCCCTAGTGATCGTGTGTTTGTGCGGAGACATCCCGTTTCCCGTAAAAAGCGCAGGGGTGGATCGCAGTGCTCGGAAACAAACGTCCCATGCAAATTAAATTCAACATGAAAATTAGGAAGTTGATTTATGAGAATATGGGATCAAAAAGACAGACGAGTTGGAAGACGGAGGATGCCACAACTTTTATCCAGACCATATGGAGTGGGAAGGGTGGGGGGGTGATAATATGTGTCCTTAGCTGTCCCGTCGAAGAACTTAGACGCAGATCTTACTAGTCTTTCGAGCACTTGACCTGTCACAGTCGAAAAATATAGCGGAGGCCAAACATCTTTCAGATATCGGAAAATCTCTGTCAACGCATTGCGCAAAAGTTTCATTAGCAAAGAAAGAGACTGTGTCTTGTAGACATACATGAAAAGCGTTTAGCATTTCTGTCGAATATCAATTACTGATCTGAATAATCTGACCTGTGACTGAGCGTGATCCCTTCTTGAACAAACAAGACAGTGAAGTATCTGGGAATAAACACGTACAACCAATACAATCTGGAAGTAGTTGAACTCTCTTCCACACAGAGCTAAAAAATGGCTCCAAGCCATTCACTCGAAGCCGTTCACACTAATTGTTTCCTTCAGTCTGAATCCTCAAACCCTCCCGCTCCTCTCAACATTCCCACTAATATGTTTAAACAAAGCCTCTAATTAGAACTGTAAACCTTTCATTAAGACGAATGAGTGTAGGTCAGTGTGAGGTCAGAGAGCAGCGTGAGGGTCAGACACGCATCAGAGGTCAACCCTGTTGTCACATGATAGCAGCATAGAGTGACTCCAGTCAAATACAACAGTTGTCATGCCAAGCTAACAACACTTGGCACGCCTCCGAGTGCCTCTGATTGGTCCATGGCTTTAGAACTGACATCGATGAGTGGCGCTGCCTGTAAAAGGTTCTTTTAACTAGACACGACAACTTAAAAATGTGGTGCTCATGCGTGACGCACTGTGAAAGATAAGAGACGCGAGCGTAACGTTTACACGCATCCGTCAAACGTTTTTTTTAGAAAATAGAAATAGAAAAGTAGCGCATTGGTATGGAAAAACATGTTGTGAACGGCCCTTCAGACCTTCGTTCATCTTCAGACCAGCTCTCACTTCAGAGGCCGACTTAGATCATGTGTACCTTGATAACTAATCACATTACACCACTGATATCACTGAACTGCTGCCAGGTTCTGATACGGTCATTTGACCCTTTGCGGAGAGCTTGATTGACAGGCGACCTGACCAATCAAAGCACCAAATTTGCAAACAAGAGTAGATTAACTTACTTAAAGAACTTAATTTTGAAATCAATGCCTTTCTGCAGTTGAAACTATGCAAAAAGATAACCACTGATGTTCATTCGTGTTTATTATTTCACGCTTTAACTAGTAAAGAAAAAGAGATGATCAATTGAACTGGGGAGCAGAAGTGATCTGACACAGCACATTTAAACGGTATTTGTTTGAATTTCTCAATAAATGACAAGATTTGAAAGCTGAGACTTTGTTTTATACCAGAAGTAACCTACTATGTCTTGTCTGTCGGCATGTTGTCAGAGTCTTCTTTGCTCTGTGATGCATTTAACTGAACCTTATGGTCACTGTATGTTTTCAATTAATGGACAAAAGCAGTGAGAACATTAAAGCAACACTCCACTTTTTTGGAAATAGGCTCATTCTCCAACTCCCCCAGAGTTTTACTTTTTTTTTTTTTTTATCTTTTCAGTTGATGTCTGGGTGATAGCACTTTTAGCATAGCTTAGCATAGATCATTGAATCCAATTGGACCAGAAGCATCGAGTTTCGATATTTTTCCTATTTAATACTTCACTCTTCTGTAGTTATATAATGTACTAAGACATTAAAATTGAACAAAAAGTTGTGCTAGGCTATGCTGAAAGTTCTAGCGCCCGACCGGAGATTGGCTGAATGGATTCAAAAAGCGGTAAAACTCAACTTTTTAACCGAGTTGGAAAATTAGCCTATTTCGACAAAAAGTGGAGCTTTCTTTAAGGCAGTACACAAAAAAAGACAAAGTGCTCAAACATGATTTTCCTCCATCATGCCAACCTGCTACCATAAACAAAAGCAGCGCTTGCCCTGCCCCAGTCTCCTCTGATTGGTCTGAAACAATTGGTATTAAAATGCTGCGAGACGCTGCAGTCAAACACAAAACAAGTTCACATATAAAAACAATGGATATATGTTTAATTATGTGGTTAAATATTTGTTTAATCCCTGCAAAAAGCTACAGACAGTATATAGTACAACATCGAGGAAACCTAACGGAAGAAAAAAGATAAATACTTCCATGCACTGAGCGAAAATGGTTTTGATTGTCGGGGTTTTACAGGAACTGGTCAGGACAAAGACATATAGATGGCAGACACAAAAACCAAAAGTGTCCCCCGAGAAATAAAAGCCTTCTGTCTCACTGGGACACGGTGAGTTCATGCACGCCTCTTTTCCTCATCTGTTACTCTTTCCTTCTTTTTTCTCATATTATAAAAATGAAGCAGAACTATTCGCCACAATACAGAGCGCTGTGACGGCTGGATTCATTGTTGTCTCATGTGTAACCTCTGTTGACACTCTTACTCTCAGACGCTTTCAAACCAGCTCCAGCGCTTGTCATCAAGTGAAACCAGCTGTGGCCAGCGTTTCCTTTCATTTCAAGACTCGTAACATAGACCGTGGGCTGAAGCTGAATATTCTTTCTTTTTTTTACTGCCGTGTTTGAATGTAAATATGTGTGAACATGAATTGACTTTACAAGCTGCAGAAACGCTTCTACTTTTTGGTTGTACTCAAAACGCATGTGTCTGACAAACGATGAATGTGTATTTTCTCGAACTGAAATCTGTCTCAACTAGCAGGTTCACGCAAAGCTTATGAATGCTATTGCAGCACTTTAGATTTAGTTTGGTTGATTTCAAATGGACCATGCATCCGGGATTTTTGTGGATTTATGAGGAAAAAATTGTGCCCTAGAAGGAATAGCTTTTTTCAATTTGCTAAATATATTAATGTAGTTGATTTATAGTGATGCCGAAGATGTTAGCGTGTCTCTAGATCGTTCACAAACGTGACCCCTACACGATCTAATTGTGTAGCGTCTTATTAACCCACTGCTAAAGAAACTCTTTAATGTCTCAAAAGTTCTCTTCCGCACCAATTTTGGAACTTTCAGATGCTTTCTGAATTACTTTTTCTTTAGTAGGATCTTTTCTTCAATGTTACAAGGAAACACAAATTTTCTAAGAGCAACTCTTAGCACAAAAAAGACTTTCTTCAGTCAGCCCAAGATAACCCATATCTCTCGCTCCACTGAAGTCACAGTTCTACCATAAAGCAAGCGCTAAATTCAAATGAAATCAACCAAAAATTTTAATTCGATCATCGTCCGGTCAGTTTCTTCTTCTGGGGGATTCAAAAGTAGATCTTTTGAAGAATGTGAATAACCAAACAGTTGGTAGCCATTGACTGTCTTTGAATTATTTTCCTCTATTATGGATTTTTGAAAAGTGTGTAAAGTGACTGAAAAGTTTTAAATCTCAAAGTACGCCGCGTATAAATTTATTTTCTCTTGAATTGTTTTTAAAATGAATCCCGAGCCATTTCACGATGTCATTAGCATTAGCATATTTACTGGCCGCTTACTGATCTTTTTGCGTTGGTCCAAACGAAAATGCTAATTCGTTCTTTGCCACTAGGTGCTGTTTTTTAGTGCGGTAAAATCACGTTTTCCACGCTAAACACGCTTTTTTCACCGAGACTCACCTTTTTAAAATAGTTTTCGGGTTGGCAAGGAGTTAAAAAAGATACGCTTGTTACTAGTTTTTAAGTCACATTGGATAAAAGTACGCAAAATGATTAAATTCAAATACATACAGCGATACAAAAGGTTTCAAACAATGCATTATTTGCAACATCTTTGTTCTTAAGATATGTACATTATTGCATTTCTTATTTCTTCGAGCACGTAGTATCTTAACATCTAATATTAGGGAAAAAACGAACAAAATGACGTGTGCAATGATATCAGATTTACAGCAATACAAATATATGTATCTATAACCTTAATATATAACACTTACCACGCTGCAAGCGATCTCCAATTAACAAATAAATCCAAACGCTTCATTCTGCTCCGATGTTCGAACGCTGCTTGCGGCTCGGAGCAAACTCAGATGTCTGACAAGCGAGGCATTGTCTTTTCATGAGAAAGATGTTTGATAAAATCATTTGCGATACACTGGAACAAAGACAGTGATTCAGCCTCCGCTATCATCCGCATATGTGTCTCATAACACACTACATAAGCGTGCATTTCATTACGTCGAACAATCGTTTGTCGGATTGAATCTTTCTGTAGGAAAGGGTTTGTTACGGTAGAGCTGTGGGCCACCTCGTTCCTTGCTCAGTTCGTTTCTGTTCCACGTACGATGTTTAACCCCGTTATGGCGCACTGAAAAGAACCTAAACTATCCTTCAGCTACTTACAAGTGAACGCGAACGCTTGACCTGCTAACTTAACCCTTTACAAAATGGCGGACGGCTCAGTGACCCGTAGAAACAGAGCTGGAAGAAAGAAAGACGGGGTATGAAGGTGAAACTGGATTGAAAGGATGAGAGGAGTGGAAAGCTGTTTCGGAGAGTTACGTTTCTAAAGTTATTGCAGATATGACTTTCATCAATATTTCATTATATTCACTCAAATATGATGAAAGTTACTTTTTATATAATTCATTACAACATTGCGTTCCTCCCTAAAAAAGTAACTAATTATGTTACGTAATTACGGAAAGTGACTTATTGACGGTTACCGTTTCAATCCGGGCAGGACTTGCATGTTTATTTTTAATATTATGGGTTCTAATGTAAAATTGTAAAATATAATGTAAAAAAAGTGAATGGTCCTCAGGAAATCAGTAAAGACATGATTAAGGATCCTCATTTTGAGGAACGTTGAATCAGTTTTTTGCAGTGATGAGTAAATATATATTATAGTCTAGAACCACGGTAAGATCGTTTCTGATGATTTCTCTCAACATGGCAACATAATAAAAATAATAACCCTTATGAATTGCATTTCTTCCATAAATCTGACTATTCTGGTGTATCGGCTTTACACCTGAATTTAGTGGATTACTAAGACAGCTTGGGTTTCTTAAAACGATGTTTGGTCATAATTAAACACACCCACGAGAAAAGAAAAGAAGTGAATTAGGGGCCTGCCTTCACCCTGAGCATCTCTCCTGAGTGACACTCATCAGCTGACCTCGTTCAGTGAAGCGCGCTGAACCAATCGGAGCCGATCACGGCTGAAGCGTCCGCCAACGAGCGTCCGCGGGAGGAGCGCCTCAAAGTCCGGCTGCCCGTCCTGAGCTCCGTCAGTGCGCCTCCGAGCTCCTGGATGGACCGCAGCAGCGTCTGAACCCGGGACACCTCGCCGAAGCGCTCATCATGACGGAGGAGCAGGATAAGTCCGGCGCGGAGCCGCCGTGCAGCCCCGCCGCCTCGTCCAGCTCCATGTCCCCCGAGGAGTCCGACTCGGACGCGCCGGCGTCCCCCGCGGCGCTCATGATCGCGAAGCTGGAGCGCGAGGACGAGCGCTTCCCGGCGTGCATCAGGGACGCGGTGTCCCAGGTGCTCAAGGGCTACGACTGGTCCCTGGTGCCCATGCCGGCGCGCGGCAGCGGCGCGATCAAGAGCAAGCCGCACGTCAAGAGACCCATGAACGCGTTCATGGTGTGGGCGCAAGCGGCGCGCAGGAAGCTGGCGGATCAGTACCCGCACCTGCACAACGCCGAGCTCAGCAAGACCCTCGGGAAGCTCTGGAGGTAAGAGCGCTGTTACGCACACTTTTAGAGCTGGATGCCCAAATGCGTGGCGCGGAGAGGCAACGCTTTATAATAATGGCTATTACTATTGTTAACTTAAGCACATTTGTGCTTAAACTTTATTTAGATTGCACATCTAAGTGTTGAGTGATGTTATGTACTACATGCACTTGCTTTAGGGACACTTGCATGCAATTATGCATTATCGCTTAAAAATTTAAATGCATTTAAACGGTATTTTGAAATGTTCTTCTAAAATGAGCATTTTTCTCAGGCTCATAAGGTCACGACCAGCTATTTTACTTTAACGCATATAAAAAAAAACCATGCAATTAAAGTGAAATGACTGAATCTACACGTATGAGGATGATAAAAACGGTCAACGGTCAAAATCTCTTCATTTCATGATGCAGTATTTTTTTGGTCTAAAATGGGTTATATTTTGTCACGCCCGGGTCTAATTCACTCGTACTAAATGCATGTAGTTCTCTGTTTCTTAACTATAACAAGAGTAGAAATGTTTTAACCGAATGCACCTCGCTCAACAGGCTGCTGACGGAGAGTGAAAAGAGACCGTTCGTGGAGGAAGCCGAGAGACTGAGAGTTCAGCACAAGAAGGATCACCCGGATTACAAATACCAGCCGAGGCGCCGAAAGAGTGTGAAGCCCGGTCAGAGCGAGGCTGAGGCCGGCGCCGATCTCACCCAGCACATGTATAAAGCTGAACCGGGGATGGGTCGACTGGGGGCTCCGGCCGATCACGCCACCGATCACACAGGTCTCACACACACACACACACACACACACACACACACACACACACACACACACACACACACACACACACACACCAGATAGTCATGCATCTACAGGAGTAGGCCTCGGCTGATGGCTAATCATGCATCATTTGTTGGGCTTCCTTAAAATAAAGCGTTACCAAAAACTTGCTACTATTTGTTAGGGCAGCTGTTTTTATTAGTTTCGAAATGCAATGAATCTTCGAGAGTGATATTCGTCAATATTTATACTTTTTGTAAAATAATCAGCATCTTTGAATAAAATACTTCAAATATTATATTTATTATATATTAAATATATATTTCAACATATTTTTGTGTCATATGTGACTCTGGACCACAAAACCCCTCACAGCCCAAAATACCTTTAAATAATAAAAATGATTTTTATTATCTATTTATATTTTTTTGCCCAGATATTTAGCAAATTTCCTACCATAGATGTATTCAAACTTAATCTTTGATTGGTAATATGCATTACTTCATTCGGACAATATTTTTGTCAATATTAACATTTTTTTTAAATTGGATCTCAGTCGAATATCGTCGTACTCCAACAAACCATGCAGCAATGGAAGCTTGTTTATTCAGATTATGTATTCGGAAAAGTGGGCAGATCTCTTCTCTGCAGTTCTTTTTTTTAATATCAGCTTCCTAGCTTTCCTATCAAATAAAGCTAGAAAGGCAAAAAATATCTACAAGTCTGATAAATATCTCAATCGATGACAGAAATTTACTATGATCCTCAGGCCAGCCTCATGGACCCCCGACACCCCCCACGACGCCCAAAACGGACCTCCATCACGGAGGAAAGCCAGACCCCAAGCACGAGGGCCGCCGCCTGCTCGACGGCACGCGACAGAACATCGACTTCAGCAACGTGGACATCTCGGAGCTGAGCACGGACGTCATCAGCAACATGGAGGCCTTCGACGTGCACGAGTTCGACCAGTACCTGCCCCCGAGCGGCCACGCTCCAGACGGGCAGAGCGGCGGCTCCTACGCTTCGCCCTACGGCGGCGGGGCCTCCTGGAGCCGCAAGGGCCCCGCGGCGTCCTCGCCGGCCGCCACCAGCGAAGCCGGTCAGCACAGGGCGCACATTAAAACGGAGCAGCTGAGCCCGGGTCACTACAGCGAGCACTCGGCCGAGTACGGCGTCTACAGCGCTCACGGGCCCTCGGCCGGCTCCGCCTCCTTCGCCAGCTCTCAGTGTGACTATACAGACCTCCAGAGCTCGGGATACTACAGCCCGTACCCCGGCTACCCGTCCGGCCTCTACCAGTACCCCTACTTCCATTCCACCGCGCGGAGGCCATGCACGGGAGCAACATCCTCAACGGCCTGCCCATGCCGCCCTCACACAGTCCCTCGGCCAGCTGGGATCAGCCGGTTTACACCACGCTCTCCCGGCCGTGAGGCCCGGCGCGGCGTGCTACGTCCCGTACTATAATGAAGGACGATCGCCACGATTTCGCCAAGCAAGACGTTCCAGGATGGGGTTGGGATTCCACAATTGGATAATTAAAGCCGCAGGCCATAAGTTTTGGCGCCCCTGCGGTTAATAAACAGAACTGCGTGCATCTTGCGGAAGAACATTGTGGGCGGAGCTACTTCTTTCTGTTTATGTCTGAATACACAGGTACTGGGCTCCTCCGCTGCGGTACTTACCCAAACTGGTCTAAATAGCCCCAATATAAACACTTACATAGGTGTGCGTAGTGATTCAGGAAAAGCCAAAAACACGTTTAGGAAAATGGATTTCAATTTTGTATATTTTTTGAACACAAAAATCGAGAATCAGATATTTGTCGTAAAATGAACATTTCCATTCCACTTGTCAATTTCTGTGTGCATCATCTTTTTTTTTTTGTGGTCAAAATTTTTTTAATCATTCATTCAAGAGATTCGTTCAGAAACCCTGACGGATATCTTGAGTCTTTGAATCATTCCTTTCATAAATTCCATGAGGTTTTAATGTTTTCTCTTCAGAACTGTGAGAAAACTACAACCTTTACACTACAACATTTACAAAAGTATCAATTTATCCATAATCGCTCTATTTTTGCATACAAACAGCTCTTAACCAAGTTCGATTCGGCTGATCATGGTATTCAGTAGCAATTTAAAATTTCGCAAAAATAATATCTTTGATATTTAAATGTCGGACTTCATTTTTTTAAACCACATTGGAATCAAACTGGGATCCGATAAGAATCAGAATTGGATTTGATCAAATTTAATCCATACCTAACCCTATTCATGCATCAACATCTTTTGTTGATCCTAACCTTAGCCCTAAACCTAACCCAAAAATCCAAAAGAAACTCTGGTTGTAAGGCTAAACCTGACATTTCCTGAAATGTATCCCTGAATTCTGATTGGTTGCTTGGAATGTTGTACAAGGACGTTGATCCAAGAACATTTTGCACCAATGGAAGGACGGCAGTCTCTGAAGGGGTTTGCGGCGACTAACCGAGTGATTCTGCTGATTTTTCGTCACATCAGAACATTGCCGGTTGGTGCTAAACGAAGTTAAGGAGCTAGCAGAAATCCTCTGTGAGGACTGCTGGACGCTCCAGGATCGGGACCAATGAACCTCTCCGGTTAACCCTCTTCTTTTTTCTTTTTTTTTACCTAAAACGTGTTCATTTTTACTTCACTGTTTCATATATATTTATGTTGTGTTGTCGTCTTGTAGCGTTCATTTGTGTTTTACAGTACTTACAAAAGCTGAAAGGGTGGAGGGCCGAAATGGTTTTGATAAACAGCCGTATCTTTTTGAAAGCATTCCTGAGGGGGGTATCCGTGAGTGACGTGTCAGATGCAGCAGAACCTGGTTTCGTGTCACCAACTAACTAAAGACATTCATCGTTCACTCATTGTTATTCTACGTGTGCATCGTTTTAGTGAGCGCTTTAACACGTCAAAGGCTCTTCGTTTGCAGTAAGCTCATTAATAATCGCATTTTTAACACCGTCAGTCATCGATACCACGTTTGTCGGCGTTGACTTAAATATGTTTCTTTAATTGTATAGCAATCCGTTGAACTTTTTAATTAGGCTACCTTTTAGGCTGTGAAGCTCAAACACAGTGTTTACTCCACATTGTTTTATTCTTGTGTATAATTTAAAAACGACTTGGCTGTGAATCTTCTCTTTTGTTAACAGGTTCGTTCTTACAATATGCTAACAGTAATTGCTGGCAATATTTGTGGAGGAAAAATAAATTTATTTGAAAAAGGGTTGTGTAAACTTTCACTAAGCTGCTACCGAGTCAAAATGATGAAAAAACAGATTCAGTTCATTCGAAACGTTTTAAGGTTTTCTGGAAATACAGAGCAAATATGTATACCAGAAGCTATTGAACGATTGTTATACTTTGTGGAATAATAAGTGTCTTGTTTGAAGCAGCTGCCGCAGTGACATTAGCAGCTGTTAGCGTCAAGACAGGCGGCCGTGATTTTATTCGACAAATGCTTCTGTCGTGTTCCTACCACGACTAATTGCAATATGTTTTTTCTAAGACATAAACAGTTTACCGTAACGACTTTGGAAAACGGAGGGATGATAAACAACTCTACAAGCGCTTTAATTATTCCAGCGCCTGAATAGACACACGAGCGAGCTTGCTTTCTTCTCGTCTGTGAATGCAGCTCTAAATCGCCAACGTGCTACACGGAGCAAAAAATGATAGCGGTTTTGCTTAGCGCCGTGTTTCGAGAGAATGACGTGTGTTCACCCGTAGTCATGCGTGGAGAGCGTTTGTCAGGACAGAAACTCTCGAGGGCGATCTTTACATGGGAAAAGCATGGAGAGACTGAGAGCGGAGGGCCGAGGTTGAATTTCAAAGCGGGTCTGGCATTCATGCCAAGCAGTCCGGGGAGGAAACACGGTGCCACCGCAAAGAACTGCTGAATTTTAATGATCTATTCTATTATGTGCTGGAGGGCTCTATTGTCTCTCTTTCTCCGGGAAGTAAGAAAAGAATTAATTGGACAGAAAATGGAGGGGCAGGAAAACTGACAGTCATTAGGAGAGATGTGAATGGATGATTACACGCACACGGCTGGATTTCCCCCCCGTACTGTACGCTTTAACAGGAATACAGCCCGATGACCAGTGTGGCAATTAGGAAAACTTCAGCTCATAATCGTGACAACAGCGATGATAATAATAAAACTGATAATTAATGAGCAGATGGGATGTGGGTGGCTTTAGGAAGACTTGTTTTTCTCTGTTAAACTCTCGTTTCCTCTTGCGTTGGCCAGATAGTTTGAGGAGGAACTCTTAAGAGAGAGCAGACGTGACTCAAGCGCATGAAATAAAGGCACTCGGGTCTCATTTCATGCATTTAGACTTCCTTTAGGAACCATTGATTACTAACAGTTTCTGCACAAGCGAGGGATCACAAACAACGTTCCGTAAAGCTTCTAGATGTTTCACATACAGCTAGTTACGAATGCTACACCCAAACAAAATTTTTAAGATCTTACATTTTTGATTGGTCTCCATAAGGTTTTATCAAAATGCCACTACTGGACCATGTGGCGAAAACAAACATTTACTCAAACTCCAGCCATAATCTCAATAATCCACACCACTCCAGTCCATCAGTTAATGATGAAACTGTTACCTTAGGATAAAATATAGAAGTCCATAATCTATCCATCTCCTCTGAATCAGGAGAGAAATATGCACAAACCAAGCGCCGTATACAAGCCAGAACAGTTCTGAACAAACATGTGGGTGGATTTTGTTGAGTGTGATGATTAATCCGTCTTAATGAATTGAATATAAGACGTTACTTGGTAATTGTGGATGACTGTGATGTCTTTATCCATGGGTAAACAAGAAAAGGTCAAAGTCTTTCTATGAGATTTAAGCTTAGATCTACAAAAGCATCTACATAAAACATCTCTTCCATTATTAAAACAAAAACTGACTGTTTGTATGTGTTTGCACATTTCCCCACCCACAAGTACAGTAGTACCAGTAGGTTCAAGACAAACAGCTTTTAAATAATATAGAATTAAGTTTTTTGGGGATTTTTTTTTAAATGCAGAAAGCGGTAAGTTCAGGATAAGAAGATTGGAAATAAAGTTTATGCAGTAGAAAAACCATGAAGTCTATGGAGAGTATCTATAAAACATGAAAAATGTGTGTGTTGTTTTAGGAGGAGAAGCCCGGTGGATTTGTTGAGAGCTTGAGGATTCTGGGAACTCAGGACTGATTTGCAAGGGAAATGAAACCGACATGAATCAACTTTCTCTGGTGCCACTTTTTGGATTTCATAACAGAAAAATAAGTTAAAGTTTCACTAAACATCACTGTATTTGCAGCAAGATTTGGGCGATAACTAATACAGTCCTTAAAAAGCAGCCGCATCTTTAAGCTTAGCTCTTCTCAATACACCTTTCCTGATCACGACTGAAATTCAGTTACGCACATCATGAAAGCGAACCTCATTATATTCACTTAAATTCAGCTCGTGTTCATTTCTACGCAGTCCCAGCTAGATAAAGAACAGAAGATAAATCAGGAGGTGTGTTCAGGTATGCATCTATTGTTCAGACCTCCGTCAGCGTGTGGGACTATATTCACTGCCCCTGGAATGCTGTGCGTGGGAGGAACATTTGCTGAGAGTTTTCATATTCTCACAGGACGGAGGTGGAGAAACAAAGAGAGAGACCAGAAGTGAGAAAGTGAGAGATCTGAGAGAGAACGGGTTAGAAGTAAAAGCAGTCTCTCCCGTCGGTTTGGCACAAAAACACACAGGAAGCCTGAAGAATTTTATGTGTGAGCCTTTATCGTGCCTGACACACAACACAACAAGCATTATGGGGATTAAACACCATCTCTCGGCACCGCGAGCTAAAATGATGGGTAGATGTTTAAGTAGACTTAATTAAATTTGATGAAGGAATACCGAAGTGTCATCTCGTGTAAAGAACGAAAACAGGTTTGTTAGAAAACGATGCTTGTTACTTCAAACCTAGAACGTGCACGTAACGTTAGCGTGAGCAGAAACATGCTATTATTGCTCCCGTATTCGTCTCAGTGACTAATGTTGCTGCAGGACCATCAGAAATTTGACATTTTGGAAATCGGTGATCTTTGCTCGTGGCTTGTTTTGAGCACCTGAAACTAAACTCAGTGAATAACATGCAAATTATATGCACACTGAGAACCCGGGTGTGAATGTCTGATAAAACGCTGGCAAATGTTTTGCTAGAAGACCACTAAAGATAACTGAGCTTTTGTGAGAGAGCAAACTAGAAAACTCTCTGAAGATCAGACGTCCTTCATCCCAAGCTGTCGTGAGTGTTTTCTGTCGTATGACTAGAAGGAACACCGTGAGGTGCTATCTACTGAACTCCCAACACCTGCATTGGCCGTGTGGAGAGTCCTTCAGGCCATTCGAGAGCATGTGCACGTGAGTATATTGTAATAACATTTAATTTAGCACAATCACATAGAGAGCAATCGGGACAGAAAAGTCTAACCTATGGTAACTGAAGTCAAGAAAATCTTTTTTATTATGTGTTATTGTAAGATGGAACACAATAGCAGTAAAAACAGGATGATTTCTTGTTCATGTAAGTGTGAGTGTGACTGTCACTCATCACGACGTCTCACAGGAAGTGATCTCGGCAGGAAGGGCAACCTCTTCCAGTGGCCTTCTGCCACCCTCCTGATTTATTTCCACTCCCAAGTGCTTATTGGCCAATCTTGAACAAAATGACATGGGAACATTCTACCATTACAAGGAAATATAAATATCAACATAAAATTAGTTTCATGGAACTGTCATTTCTGGTACTACTTTCTATTACTTCCACTTGACTCTGAAAGCTTAGGTCGTAATTTTGATATATTTTTTGCGATGGAAAAAGAGTTTTATAGATGCTATTATCAAACTCACGACGTATCTAATAACTGAAAAAGAGTTTACAAATGCTTTCAATTCAGTTTGAGTTTAAAATAAAATCGAGCATAATTAAGTTCTTCCCATCAATCAGTTTCTTTCACTTCACTTCACTTTCATGAGGATCAAATTGAAACCAAACTTTTAAAAAGACCCACGTTCAGCATCACCTACACCCCTGAACTTGTCTTTGGACCAATGGGTCATTAAATAAATGATCATTTAGATGACCTCTTGGTTAACTCAGAGTTGGTCAGACTAGTTCTTGAGTTACACAACTTGTCCCAGCTGTCAGATGTTCAAACAGATGCACAAACTTTCACTGTTAAGAAGTGTTGTTGAGTTGCTGTTGCACACACACACACACACACACACACACACACACAAGGTTCACAGCCATTCATCCTGGGTGTATCTTCTACTTAACGGACAGCGTTTAGTCACGCGTCTATGTTTTTCAATGGTCCGACAACAGAAAAATGAGAACGGTTCTTCACGTTCGAAACGCTAACAAAGATAAAGGGTAGATGAACGCAAACGAACGGACGAGCAGCGTTTCAGGCAGCGGCCGGCAACAGTTGGCGCACGACTTGCAGCTGTAAGCGCGGGAAACAGCTGCAGCCCAGCTAGAACCAATCTCAGCTGTTGGGGGGCTTTAGGGGCTAAGCAGGGGGCACGAGGAAGAGATGTGGAAAAATGCTCGACACATGGATGAATTCGGGGAAAGTGTTGAAGCGCGTCTCTTTCAGCTGTCAGCAGACCTCTCTTACGGCCTGTCCGGGCCCTCTCCGCCGCTGCTAGGTTCACGTGTTATTGTCATTCTGCCCATTATAAACTTTCCCAGTCGTTGCGCAGCATCTCCACGTGTGACACGATACGAGGTTGATATCTGTAGAAAGAAACGCCTCACGTTTGTTCATGTCTGCCGTGTATTTCAACGCAGCTCACGGTGAACACCCTTGTACTGTGCTTCAACCGTTTGATTATTTTAGGCTCAAGTGTGTAAGGATTCGAGAGAAGACAGCGCCATCTGTGGTTCAGAATCGATTCCAGAGAAATCACGAATCATTCGGAAAAGCTCAGAATGGATTTATTGATTTATCCCGGCCCTAGTAATGACAGTCTTCATCATTTCATGTGAACAGACGCAAGGCGTCCTTATTTTTACGCCTGCCAGAGGCGCATAACTTTAAAATGTACAAACAGGTCGTAATAAGGTGCTTGCACAAGCAACCTATAGAGTCGCTGTTTGGTGGAGAAACTAGAAGCCATTATAAATATTCAAACAAAATGCCTGAATAAATTGTAATAATAACTACTGTGGTTGTAGTTTTGTTCATGTCAAGCATGTCTTAAAATAATCTACAACGTTCAGAATTTATGATTTATATTGGTTATTTTTGTACATTTACAACTTTTAATGAACGCAATGTTAAATACTGGTTTGTAAGAGTTTGTGATTCAGACGCTTCGAATCACTGAATCGTTTTGATTCAACCGATTCATCTGTTCTGTTAGTTGTGCTGATGCGCTTTTCTCGACTGTTAGAGCACTAACACATTAAATAATAATACATTTCACATCACCCATTAAAAGCTCTACGATTGGTCCAACTGGTTGTATCGATTAAATGGCTAAAACCACAAACCTTTCTTTACTTGAATCGCGGCGCGGATTTATGACGTCACATCACTCGGACAAAATAAAAGTCCTACGCATCAAAAAATCATATGTGGTATAGTATACATTAAAATATGTTGTCCAGTGATGTTCTTAAAATAAGTACAATTAAATCATCCCCCTGAAAGGTAAAACAACCATAAGTGCAGAAACCATTTAGGATACTATTAGTTTATTACTAATTATAAAATACTTGTCAACGAAATGAAACCTTTATTAGGGACAAAGACAAAAACATTCAACAATCACCAAGTATCAATATTATATTTTATTGAGTGCAGCATTAATGATTCATTGACTTATCAATATTCTCTGAAGTTGAAATGTATTATATTTCAGTATTTATTTTAAATGATGTTTGGATGCCCTCCTTTGGTGAACTGCTGAAAGAAAATAGATTACATTCGATTATTTTGCACTGATTCAACAGTTTAAATAACTGATTGTTCTGTGCAGCAACAAAAACACAAATACTTCTGTTTTACTGGAAAAAAGTGCTCAAACTGCTTTAGTGTAAGAAAACTAAAACAAAACAACAATTTATATATTTATAGAGAGAGAGAAAGAGAGAGAGAGTTGACATTGGAATGTAATAAATATGTCTTAAAGGGACAGTTTATCCCAAAATGAGAGTTTGACATTTATCTTGTTTAACTTGATCGATGAAACAAAAAAGCCATGCACAAAAAACCCCAAAAACATTGGTCTCACAGAAACGTCTTGTAGGACGTAGGTCTGTAGGACGACCTGTAAGAGACTATTTCAGAAAAACACATTCAGATACGTTTCTACTCGTCTACAGTTCTCTGTCGTGTTTCGTAAAGTCGTTACTTTGTCTCTGAATAGAGAGAATACCCCTACTGTGCATCTTTAAGGCTCCTCGTACTGTTTTGGGAGTGTCTCCTACAGCAGGATTACTTGCATTCAAGGTGAAAAAACGCTTTTGCTTCCTCAAAATACATGTTCAACGTCCCCCCGTTTTCCATCGATGCTCAGACTACTGGTTCAAAGCAGTTCTGCCCCGTCCTCTGCTCTGACTGGTCAGATGTCGGTCTCCCACGTACAGCAGTCGTCAGTAAAGTGTATAAAAGTCGATACAGCAGTCACACTTTAACGACAGAACCTGAAGGCAGGCGCGTGGCCTGGTTTCGTGATGGAGCCGTGTCTCTCAGAGGAGACTCAGGAGTGCGGGCCGCTCTCGGCGTGCAGCTCGCTCTGGCGGTGCGTGTCCGTCTGTAAGTGATGTCTCAAGCCCGAGTGATACATGAAGCTCTTGTGGCAGCGCACGCAGGCGTAAGGCCTCTCTCCGCTGTGAGCTCGGACGTGAATCTTCAGGTTCCCTTTGTAGGGGAAGCTCTTTCCGCACTGAGGGCAGACGAAGGGCTTCTCTCCGGAGTGGATCCCCACGTGGCGCTCAAGGCTCGCCCGGCTGGCGCAGCTCCTCCCGCAGAGCTCGCACATGAAGGGGCTGTCCCTGGCGTGAGTCGTCACGTGACTCTTGAGGCTTCGGCTGTCCTGGAAGCTTCTCCTGCACCGGTGACACACGAAGCCCCTGTCTCGCCCGCGCTCGAGGTTCTCCTTCAGCCTGACCGTGTGATCCTGCACGTGGACGTTGAGGTTTTTCTTGTGCGTGAATCTCTTTCCGCACTGAGCGCACGCGAAGGGCTTTTCTCCGGTGTGGGTCCTCATGTGCGTCTTGAGGTTCCCTTTCTGGGAGAAGCTCTTGCCGCACTGCTTGCAGGAGTGAGGGCACTGTCTAGTGTGCACCGTCATGTGGGTCGTGAGGTGCTTCTTCTGCGTGAAGCTCTTGCCGCACTCAGAGCAGGTGAAGGGTCTCTCTCCGGTGTGGACCCTCGTGTGGTTGTCCAGTTTGGTCTTATCGGAGAAGCTCTTCCCGCACTGCTGGCAGGCCAGTGACTTGGCTCTGGAGTGGACTTTCAGGTGTCTGTTGAGGGTCTTTTTGTGACCGAAGCTTCTTCCGCACTGCTGGCAGGCGAAAGGTCTCGCTCCGGTCTCCACTTTCACGTGGTCTTCGATGTTCGCCGTATGTTCAGTCTTGGAGATGCTGAGATCCTTTCCTCCAGTCGCGAACCTTGGTTTATAATATTCGTGTTCTTCATCCACATGACCGAGATCCTGACTCTCCTCTTTCAGCGGCACCAGGTCTAAAGAGAAATATGAAATGTAATCAATTCACAAAGTTGCTGGAACCTGTAATCCCAGGGAGACTTCTTTGGCTCTCGACACAGATCTCACAGGAGCAAGCACATGTCCCCCGAGATTTAACCAGAAGGACGGGTTAAACAGCTGAACGGTGAAAAAGGTGTCTCAGTGGACCTCCCAGGGACCAGAATTAGGAGTGTTTTTTAAGACAGAGTCGTTTAAGAGAGAGAACATTTGTAGTTACTTCCAGATTTTCCAGGGGAAACTGTAATGTTTGATCATTTTTATGTAAGAAATAAATCGCATTGGAGCACCGATTATTGACATCAATTATAGTTTTTAGAAATAAAGCGGTCAACAATTGGTTAAAAAAAAAGAGAATAGCAATAAATGCCTGACTATATAAAAGCCAAGTCCAAAAAGTGCCATTGTATTGAATACAAGCTAAACTTACCGTAAATGTTGGCGGCACGTCAAACAACGATTTAAACTCTCAGTTGATGATAGCGTGGAAGATACTGAACTAACTGAAAAGACTGGATATTTATTTTCACTGATTTCAGTTCTTTCTCTTTCTTATAAGTTTGTATATAGCTGTTTTTCATAGTTTTCAATCCAGAAGTAAAACTGTGTTTGAATGTTGAACTAAACTGTTTTCTGATTGAATGTGCCGCATGTCATCGTTTCTTTAGAGCTGGACGTGTTAATAAGGATCAATAAGATTAATAAGAATAAAAGCCAACCTGTTTGTTCCTCGCCGTCTTCTTGTTTCAGACTGAACACTTCTTCGATCTTGACGTCTCCAATCTCCACGTCTTCACTCTCCTCCTTGATGAACGCCATCTTTATACCTGTGTGTGTCAGGAGGATCTCCAGCAGTCATTCAAGATAAGAGAGAAACATTCAAGCCCCAATCAGCTCCCTAGTTCAGTAGTCAGCGAACTGATAAGTGCTAGTTCATAACCTAGCACAGACAAGCTAATAAACTATTACAAAATAACATGTATTAGGAGTGCAGGGCACTGCTGGTTTGAGACAGGTTTATGAGAGTAACACGTTTATATTTCCGTTGTGTTTACATCGTGTGTGTTCAAGCTTCGAATCACTGAATCAACTGAATCAATTGACTCAAATGAAAGCTCCGTTTCTCCATCCCCAGCCCCTGTGTGCATACCGCCCTATCTGCCCAAAAAGACTCCTATCACACATCATTTCGGGTGGATCGTGCTCATCTCTTAGTGTTTACAGTCAGCTGATTCACGACACATGATGTGTCGCACTCTTCTCTCACAGATGTGTGGATGCGTTTTAATCACACAACCCAGCGCTCGTAAACGTTAGATCACTGCAGTATTGATCAATAATTTATTTTACATCACTTGTTAAAAACTACAAACTCGGGTGGCGGTTTTAAAAACACTTTAAACGTCTAAAAACAAACCTTTCTTCGGTCGCCTCGCAGCGCGGCGCGGCTTTATGACGTGTCAGCAGAAGAAAATAAAAGTCCTTACAATAGCGCAAAAAAAGTCCTGAAAATCACTGCCAATAAAAGTGTGAGATTCTGTCTGAAAGGGAAAGCTATCATGAGTGCAGAGAGCATTTACAGAAAAATGTAGCGGATTTCTAAATATAAAATGTTTGTCATCCAAACGAAACCTTTATTAGAGACCCAGTGAAAAACAATGATTCAGATTTCAATGATTTCAATGATTCAGAGTCGACTCTTTCTTTTGAGAAATAATAGAGACAGAGCACATTTATTGGTACTTAGCATAGCTATTGTAGTTTTCCGTCGATCCACTTTGCTGCAAAGTTCAGCTCTAACTCTAATCAAACACACGTGAAGACACTAATTAAAGAAACACTCCACTTTTTCTGGAAATAGGCTCATTCTCCAACTCCCCAGAGTTAGTAAGCTGAGTTTTGACAGTTTTGAATCTATTTAGCTGATCTCTGGGTCTGTTGATAGCACTTTTAGCATAGCTTAGCATAGATCATTGAATCCAATTAGACCAGTAGCATTGTGTTCAAAAATGACTAAAGAGTTGTGATATTTTTCATATTTAAAACATGTCTTTGTTTGAGTCTTTACCATGGTAAATGTGGATCATGTGATATCAATTAAGGCTTGTACAGTAAGTTTGGCCCAGTAGGCTCTGGCTCTGATAGCAAAAAAATTAACCTTAATGTTTTTCCACAGAATATTTTACCAACTCTCGATATCAACCAGTCAACTTACAAAATGTAACTACAAAGTGATTTAAGCTACTTTTTCTCGATTAATCCTCTAATTTAAGAATTCAAAAGAGCTGAACAGGAATTCTTTTTTAAAATTGTTACATGATGTAGTTAAGCATGTGTTTTGTTTCACTGACTAAAACAGATCCAAACATAGATCACAGATTACTGAATGATTTGGAGGAGGTTTAGACCCACTCATTAAGTGTCTCACTGCCTCCTACTGTCTAAAAAAATGGCCTTTATAAAAGTAAATGCCATCCTGAGGTTAATATCAAAAGTATGCAGATAAATGTAAAAGCTAATCGATCAGATATTGCTTCAGAATTATTTATACATATGAAAAATAGGGTTTTGTCTCAAGGTTCATATAGGTGACATTAAAAAGGTCTTAAATTTAACTGATTAAGCTTGAATTTGAGGGTATCGGACCCTGAATTAAGGTGTGGGAATCCGAATTAAATACAAGAGCAAGCGTTCAACATCTGTGTGACGCCTCTAGAGAGAAGAACCAGGAGAAGAACCAAGAGAGGAACCAGGAGAAGAAACAGGAGAAGAACCAAGAGAGGAAACAGGAGAAGAACCAGGAGAGGAAACAGGAGAAGAAACAGGAGAGGAACAGGAGAAAAACCAGGAGATGAACCAGGAGAAGAAACAGGAGAGGAACCAGGAGAGGAAACAGGAGAAGAAACAGGAGAGGAACAGGAGAAAAACCAGGAGATGAACCAGAAGAAGAAACAGGAGAGGAACCAGGAGAGGAACCAGGAGAAGAACCAGGAGAGGAAACAGGAGAAGAAACAGGAGAGGAACAGGAGAAAACCAGGAGATGAACCAGGAGAAGAAACAGGAGAGGAACCAGGAGAGGAAACAGGAGAAGAAACAGGAGAGGAACAGGAGAAAAACCAGGAGATGAACCAGAAGAAGAAACAGGAGAGGAACCAGGAGAGGAACCAGGAGAAGAAAGAAACAGGAGAGGAACAGGAGAAAAACCAGGAGATGAACCAGAAGAAGAAACAGGAGAGGAACCAGGAGAGGAACCAGGAGAAGAACCAGGAGAGGAACAGGAGAAAAACCAGGAGATGAACCAGAAGAAGAAACAGGAGAGGAACCAGGAGAGGAACCAGGAGAAAAACCAGGAGAGGAAACAGGAGAAGAAACAGGAGAGGAACAGGAGAAAAACCAGGAGATGAACCAGGAGAAGAAACACAGGAGAAGAAACAGGAGAGGAACAGGAGAAGAAACAGGAGAGGAACAGGAGAAAAACCAGGAGATGAACCAGGAGAGGAAACAGGAGAAGAAACAGGAGAGGAACAGGAGAAAAACCAGGAGATGAACCAGGAGAAGAAACAGGAGAGGAACCAGGAGAGGAAACAGGAGAAGAAACAGGAGAGGAACAGGAGAAAAACCAGGAGATGAACCAGAAGAAGAAACAGGAGAGGAACCAGGAGAGGAACCAGGAGAAGAAACAGGAGAGGAACAGGAGAAAAACCAGGAGATGAACCAGAAGAAGAAACAGGAGAGGAACCAGGAGAGGAACCAGGAGAAGAACCAGGAGAGGAACAGGAGAAAAACCAGGAGATGAACCAGAAGAAGAAACAGGAGAGGAACCAGGAGAGGAACCAGGAGAAAAACCAGGAGAGGAAACAGGAGAAGAAACAGGAGAGGAACAGGAGAAAAACCAAGAGATGAACCAGGAGAAGAAACAGGAGAAGAAACAGGAGAGGAACAGGAGAAGAAACAGGAGAGGAACAGGAGAAAAACCAGGAGATGAACCAGGAGAGGAAACAGGAGAAGAAACAGGAGAGGAACAGGAGAAAAACCAGGAGATGAACCAGAAGAAGAAACAGGAGAGGAACCAGGATAGGAACCAGGAGAAGAACCAAGGAGCTGCTCACGGTAAGCGATGGCCTACTGTAGAATAAACAACACAGCAGCTGCTTCACTTAGTAGACCATGAATACGTGTCGGAAATGTTTGTATGTACATAAGTGAAAGCCATACGTTTCAGGCACAATATTTCTGTATTTTTGATAAAATAAATGCAGCCTTGATGATCATGAGAGACAATCCTGAAAATCTCACTGATTCCAATCTGCTGACCATATATACAGCGGTGGCTAAATTATTAGTTCTAGTATTTACAGAAGCTACTTTCTCTATTTTGCTGCAGTGTGTCAGTAGGAAATATCACTTTACATTTTCTAACATTCATTTTGCCATTAATTGTAATAAAGCAGTGAGTTATTTGTCTAACAGAGATCTGTCTGGAATGACATGAAGAAACAGAACAAACCGAGACCTCAGTCCAGAAGAAATATGGCGATGTCTCCAAGATGCTGCAAAGTTACAGTACTGTTCAAAGTTTTAGACGCTTGTACAAATATGCTGGGAAATGAGGATGACGTCAAAAATAATACCCTAAACAGATATTCTTGATATATTAACTTGTATTAACTACGTAATTTCAACATTCGATGTGACCTTCCTGCGTGTTTAAAGCGGCTATTGTCCTCAGTGATCATGTGTATAGTTTTCAGCAGCTTTGCTGGGAATTTTCTTCAAGTGTTTTGTTTTTGTCAATTCTTCTGGATTTAGTCCAGGGTTACTCCACCCCAAAATAACAATTTGGTTTCACTTTATTTTGATGGTCCCTTTAACACATTCTGGTGATCATAAGTAATACTGCACCAACATTTCTACTGACTCTCAATAGAGTATTAGTAGGCCGGTAGGGTTCGGGTTAGAATAAGTTGACATGTTCATGAAAAGTTTCTTATAGAGTGTCTGCTGGGAGACCATCACAATAAAGAGATAAGAAGCAGACAGTCTACTAATGATATGAGAGTTTGTTGACTTGTAGTAACAATAGTGACAAGAGAAGGCTTTACGACCTAAACACAGCTGACTGTGGTTACAATCATCTTCCTAAACTCTATTTTAAAGGTTTAAGAGCTATAAGTGGTGCAATATAAAGAACTGAGCTGTTTAGGCCATCTAATAGACGGAAATCAGACTATAATCTGCTCGCAAACTTACCTTCGTGGTTCACGGGCTTCCTTCTACACCAAAGCATTACAGCTATCGATTTTTAACAAAACTTAAATGTATCTAACCTAACTTTTGGAGGACGTGCTGCTCGACAAGGATTCGTTTGGTATGCCACAGAGTGAAGAAGACTTGTGAGACGTCTCAGACAGTTGAAGTGTCCAACAGAGTTCAGAGATTTGCTCTCAATCTCTTTTCAACACTTTAGATTGGTTATTAATTTGTAAAAATAACAGTCCCCTATGGGTCTGTTATTTTTACAAATTATTAACCCATCTGAAGTGTTGAAGAGGAGCGAAATAATGGAGCGTTCACACAGTCACATTGGCGTTTTAGTATAGGACTAGGCTTAATCCCCTACATGTTTGGCCAATAAAAACATTTTAGTTGAATGGCCGAATAAAATACAAATTCAGATAACACTGAACTTAAAACTAATAAATAATAATAGTTCAAGCTGCTTGAACACACCGTTTTTCCAACATAACCACAAGATAAGGTCAATATAGTTTTTTTATTGAAACAATGTCAAGAAGAGTTATGTAGAGTTATGTATTCAGCTTCTGAACACTTCTGAAATCACTCTCAGAATACTAGGGTTTTGATGTCAGAGAAGGTAGACTTTATTGTCAGAGACCATAAGGTTGAGACAGTAGACCCCAATTCATTTTATAATTCATTAATTTTCAAAGGAATAGTTCCCCAACCCCTTCGCTCTGCTTCAGAGGACATGTGATAGACTCTGAAGGTGTATAGGTTAGTTTTATGTCGTAGTATGTCGGGGTTTAAAACAATGGCCGCTGTCAAGTAGCATTGCCAAGCTTAGAAGAGCCTGTGTTCATCTGAAAGAAGAAAGTCATAAAGACCTAGGATGGCTTCGGGGGGAATAAAATATGGGGTAATTTTCATTTTTTGAGTCAACTATTCCTTTAAAAGTCCCATTTTGTCAAATTTCCTGTCTTTTGTCATAAGTGTGGTCTAGGTGCTTTGTAAGTACCATATAAGTTTCAAAACGGCACACAGTGCAGTAGCTGTGATTTTTCACAGTGACTTCCGTAAAAATGTGACGTCTAATCCACTTACATTCAGTCATCACCCGGCTACTACTTTTACAGATACGTTATTATTCCAGCTACAGTTAATCCCAGCAATGCACATACAATTACACATCATTATACATAAAACTTCAACTTGTTGTTTTAAGCACATGCGATAAAACATAACAACAAAAGACAATACGTTTCTGTTAAGTGTGTAAACTTGTTTCTCTCCAGTCCGCTCATGTTTTTCACGTTTAATCACAGCTGCCATCATTTTTTTGGTCTGGCAGTGGGAGCAGGTATGCAATAAAATTTCAGATTTTATATTATTGTCAAGTCTGGCACCCAACACCACAACCAGATGATATTTTCAGCTCCTTATGTAGCCGAATCTTGAGTTTTTCCTTTGTTTTATATCTAGCTAGCACTGTGATGCAAAACCTCAGAAGAGAGGCTCATGAATATTAATTAGACTGGCCAAAATCTACCAGCTTTTGGCTGTAAAAAATACTGAGATGGTGTCAGGTACATATACCACAAATATATATTCTTATGGACATTCTTAAAACTCCAGAAAGCTGTACAATATGGGACCTTTAAAAGAAACACTCCACTTCTTCTGAAAATAGGCTCCTCCTCCAATTCCCCAGAAGTGAATAAATTGAGTTTATTGCCGTTTTTGAATCCATTCAGCCGATCCTGGGTCTGTTGATAGCATTGATCATTGAATCCAAGTAGCATCTTCTGTAGTTACATCACTTCTTTAATTATTACGCCAGAATTAGAGTACAGTTCCTATTCATATCAGTCTAGAAAGTCTGTGTGTCTTAGTATACAATATATCTACAGAAAAGTTCAGTTTTAAATAGTTTTAAATCATTTTTAACTCAATGCTACTGGTCTAATCGGATTCAATGATCTATGCTAAGCTATGCTAAAAGTGCTATCAACAGATCAGGAGATCGGCTGAATGGATTCAAAAACAGTAAAACTCAACTTCTTAACTCTGGGGGAGCTTTTTCCAGAAAAAAGTGGAAGGTTCCTTTTACAGGAACAGGCAGCAACACGTATGTTTAGTCTCATGTTAAAACATGCACAGCTTTACCATAAACACATTCCATTCATGCAGGCCTTCACACACAGAGGCAGATACACGATTATAATGAGAGAATAACTTGATACATAATTGGCTAGATTCACAGTATATTCTTTATCACTCTAAGCTGAAATGTCCTTACTCTGGTTTTGCTGTAGATTTGTATACAGGAAGTGAGGAGCATTACATATTTCAGAATCAAGATATTTCATAATATAGTTCAACTGTTCGGAAATATTTTTAATAAAAGGGAGAGAAAAAACCATATATCTGTATCGGTTACACAGTGGCTGTAGTATGGAACTGTATTTATGTAATATTGTCTTTATGATGTTCAAGACGTCCTGAAGTTTACTGTAGATCACATCGTTGTCGTCTTCGAAACCCCTGAAACCGGTCCTGAGTGCTGCGTTGTCTCCACAAATCCATCTACTCCGGAGAGATGAATCACTTAATACTATCAAAAAATAAAATATAATTACATACATTTATCTTATAAAAAAGTAATATATTTGTTTCAAACTTAACTTGAAGTAATACTTGTGCACAGTAAACGATAAAAGCCATTACAAATGAGGCATTTGTTGCATTCAATGGGGACTTAATTACTGATTATAATGACTTAGTACTGGGTGGCATCATGCTTCGCAACATTAGCATCTCTGCATTTGTGTTCGGAGAAACGGCAAACAACAAGCACTATCTTTACATCGTGCACTAAGGCTGGTGGAAAATTAGAAAAAGTTGGCTGCCGTACCACAACTTCCTTGATTATTATTAGTAAGGTTCACGGTTATATCAGCCTAGAAAACTGCAACTTTTCAGTTTACGCAGGTCTTAGTGCACCATGTAACGAGTCGAGTATTAAACAGGAAAGATATCAAAACTCTTCGGTCATTTTTAATGCGATGCTACTGGTCTAATCGGATTCAATGATCTATGCTAAGCTATGCTAAAAGTGCTATCGCTAGACCCGGAGATCGGCTGAATGGATTCAAAAACTGTAAAACTCAACATTTCAACAGTTGGAGAATGAGCCTATTTCCAAAACAGTGGAGTGTTCCTTTAAAGAGACGAATGTTTCTTACCTGTCTGTCCAATATGCTGCAAACATTCACTGAATAATACAATCACAGGGGCCACAATTACAGGAGCCACAATCACAGGAGCCACAATCACAGGAGCCACAATCACAGGAGCCGCAGTCACAGGGGCCGCAGTCACAGGGGCCACCATCCCCGGAGCCGCCATCCCCAGGGCCAGAGTCACAGGGGACGAAATAACAGTAGCCACAATGACAGGGGCCAAACTCTTTTGAAGGCCCTTCAGGCATCTCGGACGTCGTCTCCTCAGTCCTTGGCATAGGTTTGAGACTTTGGGTTACCGTGTGGCAGTGACACTGGCATTTGTCATTGCAATCCGTTTGGCAGTTTTTACATCCTTGGCTGTGATTCTCAAAATCCATGGCTTGTCCGACTCTTAAAAAAAGAAGAAGAAGAAGAAAGCAGCAGATCTAGTATCTTGGGTGAATCAGGATGTGGTTTGTATGCAAGGTGTCTCAGGACAGCGCTGAACATGTGCTCAAGGCGTGGCTCTTAAACACACACACACACACACACACACACGTGGTCATGAACACAAGTCACAGCACTCCTGTTCCTCACGGGATTAATATTCTATTCTAATATGAAGCTTTAGAAGCTTTTAAGGTTGAGATTTCTGGAACTGTGCCTTCAAAGACAAGTTTTGGCGTCTCCACAATCAATGATATATAATAATCATAACAGGCTGTCAATGTGAGCCTCAGATGAGGCTTCAGTCACCAGGTTCCTCTACAAAATAAAGAGAATTAAGAATAATAAGTATAGAAAATAACAGCAATCACAACAAATATAATACAACAGCATCCATAACGAATATACTGTAGAATAAATACAGAACGATCAGTAATACTGAGCAGCTGAAATCAGAGAATAGAGATGAGCTTTGACTCTAATTAATGATGTACTCTAACTAAAGCACGTGAAGTAGACAGTCATCTGAACATAGCAGTAATAAATGTGAGCAATCTACACTAATATATATACACTCGACGCTCGACTAGGACACATCACAGTAGAAAAGAGTGGGTACTTACTGTACAGAGACACACTCCGTTAGCAAAGACCTCTACAGCCTTCATCTCCGACTCCGCTCGGGGGCGGGGCCTCTGAGCCGCGGGCCGCTGATTGGCTCGCTGTACTCTACTGGGCGGGACTCCACGCTGATGTATTGAAAGCGAAACTAAGACGCAGGATAGAATTGATTCAAATAAATCAACTCTACAGAAGCTGGCGTATATATCTATCTCTAAAATAAAAGATTTAGTATTTTTATATTGTTTAGTACAAAATAATGTAAAAAGAAAAAGTGAAAAAATGACTAACTAAATTTAAATGTCTTGTAGAAATATAAAGAGACATGAAACAAAAACAATTGATTTTTTTAAATCACTAATACATTAAAAACAATATATATTATTAATTATTATTATAATTATTGAATTAATTTATTAATTGAACATGAAGGAAGATGTTTGATGAAGTTTGTGACCAGGCTGTTTGGGGTCACTGGCGGTCGTCTTCTTCCCGGGCTGCTCTTCTTCCCTCTAATGACGCTGTCGAGTGTTTTGTAGCACGATGAAGGCCACAACCAACAACTTCCAGGCCGAGGAACAGGATGGCCATTAAAAAGCCTCCTTTCAAAGCATTACTTAATGCCCGTAAGTGCTCTATACTCATAATTCAATTCAATTCATCAGATGAGGGGCGAGCCATCCATTTGCAAGCTTGTATTATTAAACGCGTTCATCAGCACAAGCAGGGTAGTCTATATTTGTCAGTTTGATGTTTTTAATTCTGAATGGATGGAATTATAATTCAGTTTGCTTTGCCATTCTGTCCAATTGGTGCCGGCTGTGATCTTATTTCTATTTTTGTTCTTATTGTTGTTGTTATTAATATTAGTAGTAGTAGTAATGTGTTTTCTATTGGCTTTCCTTTGCATTATTAATGTGGTGTAAATTTCCGTTCTATAATATGCCCTGAGAAATAAATATTAAACAAAAGATTCATGGCTTTATTCCTATTCCATCGGGATTACGACTTTAATATGCTTCCGGACTGATAATTGTTTAATGCATTCTTGGAAAATGAGCATCTGCCATCAAATGTTGTGAGGCTGAATAATTTATCACGATGTGGTGATTTGAGAGGAAATGAGCGAGTAAACTGAGATAATACGCTCAAACGTACCGGTCAACGACTGTCTAAAAGAGGGACTTTACCGGAGACAAGAACAGAAAATGTCCAGAGCTGAAGATATGGATGTTAGAGGAAAGATGAACTGAAGAGACGGACAGTATGCATGACACAACGATACAAAAACTAACTATAAGCTTAACTGAAGAAACACGGGATGAGTTTCATGTAGGTGATGAGGTAAAGATTGAATCGCTTTTAATTGAACTGATCTTACTTTTATAGTCTTAAAACACATTCATTGGCGTATTGATTTCAACAGAGGTTTTCAGGTATAGATCAGACGACGTGTGTGGTTCATATCAGAGACACATATGATTTCTGCTCCTGTTTCCTGGACCTCAACGATCAGGACTGGAAGTAGCAATTCCTCCCATTACAACAGTTTCCAGACATAGGCTCACGACTCCTCAGGTGGCTTAGCAGAAGCACCTTCACAGATGTGTGTGTGTTGATGAGCAACATCTTCCTTGTCTCTTCAGGAGGTGCAGAAGACGGCTAAAAACCACCTCATCTCCTGCATGCAGCTCAATCCCTTCACAGTCACTTCAAGTGAAGCTCCAGATGAAGTGCCATGTCATCCTCAAACCACAGGCCCATATCTCAGCTGTGTTTCTGGAGTTCCTCAACTCTGCACATTGATCTGAATTAAACAATTTTTGGTTAATCAGTTTTTTAGTGTGGTGTTGGACCAGTGTTATGAAGATGCTCTCTCTGTATCATCTGAGATGTTTTATGGAGCTATCTTAAACAACGTACAAACGCATCTGACCCAATGGAGAACATCTGAGGTGTGTATTTTTGGGGAATGTAGCTAAGGTTCCTTAAGGTATTTGAAGGTAATCCCTTCTTTTTTTAATTCAAATAAGCAGCTGTACCATCAGTGAGTGCACTGAACACCTCAGATTTAAATTTTGCTATTAATATTAATACAAGGTGACTTGTGTTAGTCTGGTTGCACTTGAAACCCCTTTAAACTAACGTTGTGAACATGTCCTAACCCCCTCCCTAAAGCGCTTCTCAGCTCCTCCATTTACTGATGCTGTGGTCTCCAGTAGACCGGCCTTTTCTTCTGCTGTTGTGAAACTACAACCCATGCCAGTGTTGCCACCTTGTGGACAAACAAATTCATGCTACAACAATTCAAAGTGTAAGCTGCAGGTTTTCTTCCCTCGGGCCGGATGAGGATGACTGATTGCATCTGAGAAACACTTTCATGTAACAGCCAATTGATTCAAGATGTAGTTTGGTTTTTCTACAGGAGACGAGAGGTTTCTTGGTTTACATTACATTCACACCACATGCCAAACAATTACTAAAAAAATATACTAATAAGAATGTATATAATTACATACAGTAATTTAATAAGCACATTACTTACCGTTGGGGCAGAAACACGTCATGCACTGATTAGTTAGGCCGCATTTACACTAAATAGATCATTTTTCTTCCATGTGGCACAGATCGGATACGGCCCTCGACCATTTAAGCACAAAAAACAATTACATGGAAATGATCTTCTAGGCTTCATTCATTTGATGTGAACCTCTACCTTGTAAGTGGACGAAATGGATATTAATGCGACTTCTACGTCACTGAAATGTGTTTTTTTGTGGTACAGACATACCTGTAACAAATGAAACATCTCTAGCCGAGCAGCAGAGAATGAATTTCTTTCATTTCGATTTAAATAAAAACGCGTTGAAATGTGTTGCTTGTGATCATTGTCATGACAACGGCTCGTTTGTTCCAAACTGAAATTCCAAATTGAAACCTCAAAATAAAATGCACACAAACATGTCCCTGCCTTTGACATAAAATTGCTCATTGCATAACTATTACATTAAAAAGTTCTGTCCATGGGCGTCCATCCGTTGTCCACAAGAGGTCGTCCTTCAATCACGTTGACTCTCACGCCACACAGATATACCCTTGACTACATCACGCCCTGAGTTCATGATCTGGTTGCCGAGTATTGTTTAGCCATAGCTACTCTACTAGTTTGAAACTCTAGCCTCTAGCTTCCTAGTTACCCTTCATTACCTTGATTAGCTCGATCTGGTGTGTTAGATTAGGGTTGAAGCCAAACTCTGCAGGGCTGTGGCTCTCCAGGACCGATGCAGATTGAAATCGGCCTACAACAATTTCATGTTGTTACCTTGTCTGCAGATCTTCACTAATGCACACACTTTTTTGACACGTTTTGGTGTCAACTGTATGGTCCAGACATTGTCACTTACAATGCTCTTGGGCTAACCCAGAGATTTCACACATTTCGTCCTGATTCAAAGTGCACTGAACTGTGAGAGATCTTTCTGAGGATGTTCAGATACATGGAGGTGTGGACCTAATATCTGGATTTCCATTTGAGGATTATCTAGGTCCTGGAGGCCCACTACCCTGCACATTTTGACACCTGATTCAACTCATCTGGGTAAGAATCTCGATTTATCCAATTTACTTCATTACTCGGAAATACATTTCTTTTTAGAAAGTAATAAAGCATATAAATAAAGCGAATGCATTGTGAAGTAAACCTATCTATAATTACATGGCCAAAAATTGAAGTTCACTCACTTAGTACTAATATTATATCATTACGTTATTATAACACATCATTATTTGTTCAAATATTCTTTAATAGACATTTTCTTTAAAAATAACTTGGGATTAGATTTTATTATTTTTTTGCATAACTAACATTGAAGAAGCCATTGTGTGTCATGTATCAATAAAAAAATACAAGACCCTTTATATATTGTTCTGGTTTGAGTAACACTTTAATTTATAGCAGCACTTTTTAAAATAATAATAACATTAATTATTATTATTATTCAAAAAAGGATACATGAAATAATACAGTAAATGCAATTACATTTTCAGCTTGGAACTTTTTCCTTTCCATCACTTCAGTCATACAGATCTGACATATGCTGCGGTTCTAGCCACCGTTATATTACTGTAATAATCGGTGCTATATATACACTAGAACTGAGGTTCATTCATGCTCTATTTGAAACACTGCTGAAATAACGCACACATGCTGGTCGAAGCCAAAGACCACAGTACTCAGCTAAACTCGAATTTGAGTCTACATTCATGCAATTTTACCCAAAGCATCTTACATTAGAGGAACTAAAGCAATTCCTCCCACAGCCAACAATATTCCAAGCTAGATTTATTAGAAAGCTAGATTGGGTGATTGCAGTAATTACAGTTTTTGGTTTATGTCTAGCTATCAATATCCACCAATTTATCATCAGCAAGATAAACAATCTGTTCAAGTGCCTTCAGTATCAGAACATCGACGTCATCGTTTGTGTTGATCTCATTATGGTAGTTCTTCACTGGGAAGATGTTTGTCAATGGCACCCCCACCTTAGCAGTGCACAAATCCATCTGGACAGGAACAGAATGTGGGAAAATCAGGCAATTAGAAAATTAAAAACGGCAACACACATATTTCTTTGGATGATATCACGTACCTTCTCCTTGATTTTCTTGCTAGTGTACACCTTCCTCAGATCTTTTTTGATCAGCGGACATGCCTCATCCACTTTGGTCATGACAACCACTTGAGGAATCCCTACAGGGAACACAGAGGCAATGAAAAAAGTAATATTTTTCTAAACAAAATACTGCTAATTTGTTTCAGAATATTGCTAGGCTACATAATTCATCCCCATCCACTGTCTGGGTCATGTAAACAATCAAACTGTAAAAATTTGACATTGTCCGCATACACAAAGTCAAGCCTAGCCCACCATCTTTCTTTCAACTTGTAACGTATTTGAGCTGACGACATTCAGGGGTTTACCCTTCTCGCTGATTTTCCTGCGGATTATCTTCAGCTTGTCAATAAGTCTGTCTTCTGTGAAACTGACTGTGCTTGCGTCTATGACGTAAACCAGGCAGAAAGATTGGTCCGAGAGGTTGGGGTCACTCTTGAAATGTTGATCCTCACTAGTGAGTGGCACATCCTTGAACTAAGATTGGAAATTTAGCAAAATATTTGAAACGTTAGATATACTGCACACAGGCTAATCTGTTATTTGCTCATTTAATATTGTGGATCAGTACTTTATAGCCGTCCTTCACGTGGCCAAAAAAAGCACTGATGGCGTCTTCCACTTGTAACCCTTCCAAAGCTTCAGCCTCCAAGCCCATGATGTCTTTGAAGATGAAGGGCAACTTTTTGCTCCCACTTCTAACAGTGAATCCTTGGAGCTACGAATCAAGACCAAATATATTTGTGAACGGTCTAAAAGCAATCCTCAAATGCTCCAAAACGTGCAAAATTTTAAGCAAATACCTACGTTTTGAGTGAAACTGTGAGAGTAACCAGCAGCTGAGTTGACAATGGCTCTAGAGGAGATCCGTCCTTGAAAAGCACTGTTGACAGAGTTAATAAAGCTGGACTTTCCTGCTCCGATTTGTCCAGCCACCAGGATCCTGATGTCCTTCACATCTGGATGACTCGGAGAGAAGTCTTCCAGCTTTCTTTTCAGGTAGTTTTCTCTCTGTTAAAACAAAACACAGGTGTTAACATTCAAAATGTGCATATTTAAATGAACACAATGTGTATTTGAAAACAAATATGGTATACCAACCCATATTGTTAATGAGTAGTGATTACTGTATTGTTGATATGAAGAATTCACATCCTGCTAACAACTAAATATCAAAACAGCTTGCCGTATAGCAGCATCATGCACATTTGGGTTTTGGTTGTAAAAAAGCCAATACAATTTGCCCTTTTTGCAAACCGACGCCAAAGCAGCCCACATTTTGTCCACCCGCCCAATCTGGCAACACTGGGCGTGGCCGGCTTGAAGTACACTGGCGCAGATAGATCGATGAACCTACATTGGACCCGCCCACTCTTATTTTCATCATCGAAAAAACATTGCTAAATATTTCTTTACAGGTATTTATAAAGACTCCACATCTATAATTTCATCATGGCAATTTTTCCATGCACATCACATCGCTGTATGACGCCGAAGATGCAGACGGGATGCTATACATTCAGACGGGACTAGTTTCCCAGAGGAGAATCAAATCGACGGGCTAACATCAGTGTCACAGGAGACTCTGTGTCTATATTTCTTCTCATTTGAGTTCATTATATGCTGCAGCCACATTGCTTTCAGTAAAGCCCCACCACTGTAATAGACCGCCTGAAGCAGTACATGAGGACAGCCGTCGAGGGTTACGCATTGAACAGATTGCTCGGTCATGCACATGATTGATGTCTTTACTGAGGAAACCAGTCAGTTTATCTTGCATTAACAGATAACAGCCTGAAAAAAAAACTAATACTGGTCGGGAGAATAGCTAGTAAATGTAACTTACTCCCAGTCAAATATTCTCCATGGTTCATCCAGTTCTAAGGAGAAAAAACATATGTGTATATATATATATATATTTTTTTTTATATATTTATTTTTTTTTATTTTATAACATTTTTTTATAAATATGTAGAAGAATAGTAGGACCCTTGTACCTGGGTTCAGTGGTGATGGTGTCGATCCTGAATTTCCCATCTTGTTTTCTTCCCCCTTTCTAAACGTTAATGTCAGCTTTGTCCTGGAACACAGAAGATGTGTGTCAGAACCACACCAGAAACATTATATATACTGGTTTCACTTTCACTTTCATACCACAGTGATACCGGAGTGAACTGGTTTTGAACCGGTTCTTTTTAGATAACTGTCTGAAACAGTTCTATGGCGTCAATTCAATTAAAAGAAAATAAAGTTGTAAAAAAAAAAAAAAAAAAAAGACCATGATTCAGTGAAACTCATCAAATGGCTGTGTTTTGTCACACTTTAGTTCTGCCCACACGGCACGCCTCCAGGAGCTTGGCTTTTTTCAGGATTGTGAAGATGGGGCTGCTCTCATCTTCACTGTATCTAAAGAACCGCAGATCGGCCTGCCGGAGGACTCCAGAAGACAAGAAGGTGATCAGAGGCTTTGGTTGCCAACCATTATGTTTCTGCTAAACACTGATGGATATAAAGGAAGTCACGCCTCTTGGGGAGCCAATGGTGAGCTTCACTTTTGGAGGGAGTGTTTACAACTCCTTGTCTCCAAGCGTGGTCATTTGTACATGAACTGAATATACAAACTATTAAAGACGTTTAGAACACTAACACTTTGCATAGGTATCATTTTTACCCAAATGTCATGGCCCTTATAATTATAATTTGTTGTACGGATATCCGCACGGACAATATAATCAAAATAAAGATCAAAGTTTCTGCTTTAAAAGAGTTATTTTAGCTTCAGGCATTCAGAAACTGACTGTGGATAGGTTTCATTAAAAAAAGGTAATCAGATCAGTGAATGATGATCAAAACACAGATGGATTAGATCAAGTTTATCAAAAATAATCTCGCACAGTTTCGTAGAGCAGATAATTGAATTAAGGTATTATTCCATTTAAATGATTATTAAAGTTGATTTAACGTTAAAAGTATAAGGTTGTTATCCCGGTACTGGGAAAGGAATTGTGCAATCAAGTGATGTTTTTGAAATATTATACATGTTGGAGCACAAATATAGAGACATACTTTGAAAGCTTACAATCTAAACTGATCACTGACTAACGTCTTTGGACCAGTATGTTCCTTGTTCTCACTTTATGAGACGTGTCATATTTTTTATGTTTTAAAGGAAAAAAGAACTTCAGGTTGACTTTGCACTGGACCCATTTCTCATCAGTTTTCAACAGCAGCTTTTAATTTACCGTTATGTTTTGTGTTTTATTTGTGGCGGCATACAGTATATATATATGCACATTCATTCTCTGCCAGCAGGAGGCGCCGTTGAAGTGGTGGATCGGTTGCCCTGGTAACAGCTATACAATACAATGCTCCGCTCGCATACTTTTGATTAGGTTTTATCAGGCATTACATGTAAGATGAAATGAAGATTACATCCTTAAAATTGATGAATATACAGAAATACAGTTATATATACACACACACACACACACACAACGCCTAAAAAGATCGGTTTACAATGCGCGTTCTTCATATTAAAGTATGGCTTTCGAATATTCTGGCTGACGGCATTCGGTGATCAAATACTGTCTAACTGTCTGCCATTCAAGTTCAGTAAAACCCACTTTTGACCTGTTTGATGACGCTGAGCCATTGTTGTCTCCTACAGGGCAGACATTACGGCTTTTTAAAAAAATGTTTAAGAAACATACATTTGGGTCACAGATGACTTGTGTTTAAACTAAGTTTAATGGTACAATGACAAAACTAAAACTCTGCAGGACAGATATTCACCTCGACCCCATCTTGTTTCCCAGTTTTTATTTTCTTTTTAAACTCTTTTAACAAACTTTCAACAGTGTGAAGCGGTTTTCAAAATGTGGGTTGGTAGAAACATGAGGATAATGCTACTACGAGACAATCATTTCATGTTTCCCGTTTCAGCAGTGCGAATTCGAGAAATTCTTCTTCTGATACCACGTCCCGTGAAAAGCAGCGTCACCAGAAAACATCATCCACGAGAGCTTAGCATCTTCTCTCAGCCCGTTTTCCCTCAAGATCCGCTCTACCTGGAGGACAGAAACACTTAATACTCAATAACTCATAATCATTGTTCACATATTCGGTTTACACACCTTAGTCAAAATCTCTTTCTTCAGTGTAGGATCATTCACATTTTGACTTGATCTCACCTCCAGTCTCAAGATCTCTCTCTTTTTCTCTACTACACACACACACACACAGAAACACAAAACTAATTATTATTGATAGCCTCTTTCCAAAAAAGGCTGTATCGTGATCTTGACCTCTTTTAGTTATGACACCTCGCGTCTCCCGTGGATTAACTGCTCAATAATCAGTGTCTTTGCAGTTCCACAGAAACGGCAGAATTAAATAGTTTGACTTGTGCTAACAACTCACCGTAGCAAATAAATGCAAATTCATCTGTACACTTCCAGTCGTTCCAATACCCGTTGGGTTCAGAGTACACGCAGTACTGGTTGCCACCATAATTGTTTGGTTGGCCAGAAAGCCAGAGTCTGAACTGGGAATTGCTCCCATCGGAAAAGACCCACGGAGCTTTCCCGTCCTTTAGATAGAGTCCAATCCAAATGTTAGCCTTAAAACCCTCTGGAAGAGTTTTTAACAGCTCATCGAGGTCAGTCTGGTCATTAACGGTGGCGAGATCGGTGTGATGCTGTCTGCAGTACGTCTGAGCTTCGGTCCAGTTCATGACATCAGGGATGAAGTAAAACACGTAAGAGTTTCCACCGCAGATCAGAGCTGCGGAGAGACGCATTAACACGTTTATGTGATTTATATTGTTTCAGAACTATATCAAATAAGACCATGGCAAAATGAAAAGTTGCAAAATTCCATTGGAATGTTCTTAAATGGATTCGTAGCGATAAAACGATTTGATTGGATTCTTGAAACACTACGGTAAGCAAAAAAATGGATTGTCTAATTAAATTTAAGCTAAATTAAAAAAAAAGATTACATATTACGTTTACTTGTAAATCATGTAACCGGTAAGTGACATCAGAGAACTGTGAACATGCAAATGTATTGTTAAATTATTGTAATATTACCTTACAAACTTACCTGATAACAGTACTGAGATCAAATCAGTCCTCATGACGGTACGCCAACAAACGATCACAAATACTCCAACTTCTCTTTTCAGAGACACGAAGGTCGTGTGGGATCTGTCCACTTTTTAAACCATGTGTTGCTCCATTTACAGTAATTTTGTTGACATGCATAATTTGTTTTGCAAATCACATTCAAAGAGTCAGAACTGTTTCCATGACACCCAAGTCACACCATTGTCAAATGTCAGAAGATGAGCTTTCCTAAGGCTGGATTTCTTTTTATCACATCAACAACTTCATACCCTCTTTTTCAGATGGAATTGAATCTTAAATTTGAATCAACATGGATCTTTATTAAAAATGTATAGCTTATGTCCAGCATATAGTAGAATTTGGTGTATCTTTCCCATCCACATAAACAGTAAGCTCTACTTACTGCATTACCCACACTGCCCCAGGCAAAAAGTGTAGCAAAATGATCATTTAAAGGCCATTTTCCTAAATGCATTTAGATTTTATGGGTTGGATACTTTGCATTTTCATTGTGATTCTATGTGATAATTGCAGCACAATGCATTCTGAACCAAATGCGTTAGTGAACTCTTTGTTCTTATTATTGTTCATGGGTTATAAGAGTATGACGTTAAAGTCTCAGAACATTATGTGGGGTTTCTTCTCATGCTACATGTAATAGACTCAGTCTAATGTTTAAAACACATATCATTTCTCTCCCTGCGAACAACTCGGGAATCCTTTCTGTTTTCAGATTTGACAAATTAAATACTTGTGCTTAGAGTTACATTTTTAAAAGATGTTGTAAGGAGGAGGCGGAAGCCGATTGCGAATCCATTTGCAGATGTTTATTAGAAACACACACACAGATGAGAATGGTCAAATGCAAGCAAGGGTTGGCAACAGTAGTATCAGTCCGGAAGGCAAACATACACAAAGGGATATCCGTGGGCAAAGTCGAATGAAGGCAAAGGTCAACAACAAAGTTCAATGGTGATAGGTTACCGTAACAAACAAGGAAGATCCGTAAAGCCGTGAGTCGATGAAGCAAGCAATGGTCATACACAATGGAAGTCAATAGAACAATAGGTAAACGCTTGGTAAGGCAGACAGGCTGGCAATACTTCGCCCTGAGCACATGGTGCTCTACGCTTAAATAGCCCTAACCCGGAAGTAGTAGCAGAGGGAGCGGCTCGAGTCAGTACTCGGGAGAGGGCTCTCTCTGCTGGCTGGATGTTACAGATGTTTATGAATTACACTATTAGGTATTCACACGATAGCAATAATAGCATAATTGATTTTTATTTTTCATCTTTTAAATGTTCCTTTCTAAAATAGCCTACTGATTATATGCATTAACAAAGTCCAGTTTTGGGGATGTTCACAGATAGTCTAGTCATTAGTCAGGTTGAGACAAAGCATTTAACCACTGGATATACAAAAATCATTTTAGGTTTATGAAAGTTTTCAACATTGCATCAACTACTGATGAACACATTAATTTCCATTTGATATTTTGACCATGTATTATTGTCTTTGGAAGGCTTTTCCTTTCAAACTCATGCACATATTCACATAAATGTTTTAATATTTTATATATTATATTTTTCTGTAATTCAGGTATTCCAAAACTTTGTCATCTAAACCTTATTCACCCAATATATATTTACTTTTTTAAATAAATATTTACTTGCATATCACAATTGTATGATCATGGTTCCTTTGATGTTGGTTAATGGTCATATGGCAAGCAGGTAAATAAAACGTTTTTATATTTTACTGATGAAATGCGCATGATAATTGAATTTTACATAGTTTTTCTGTTGCTGCATGTCTTAATATTTTTAGCTTGTGCAGTGAAGAACACTGTTTTACAATTTATGACATTTCTGCACCTGAATACCAGTGCAAGGCAGAACTAGAAACTCATGTAGTCTGTGCACAAACGTTTTATTAACACGCAAGCATAAATACATGGTAAACAATCAGGAAAAGCAGAGAATCAAGAGTCAGTTAACCACCTGTAAACCATCAGTGCTGTTTATAATGGGGTCTATAACTAGTACTAAACCTCTGTTTAGGTTAGTTAAGTGTAAAATTGCATTGATTCTTTGGTGAGGGTTCAGATGCAGTTTCGGTCTTGACAGTTTTAAGGTTTTAGACTTGCACTCACATACTTCTGGTTTGAAGAGTGATGACCTAACTCATGATGATTAAGAGTTTCTTCCCAGGTTGGTGAAGAGAGCTAAGAGAGAGATCTGCTGAGATCTGAGGATCATTGGTTTAATGGAATGTCAAGGTGAGGCCTGGCATACAGACTTAAGGGTTGCAGAGGTGCTCAAACTCTCAGTGTCCCACAGGATGGTAGCTGGTCTGTTCTCCAGCCCCTGAGGCCGAGCGGTCGTGAAATGTAGGAGAAGGAAGAAGACTACTGAAGCAAGGCATTGAAGCAAGGCCTTTTGAGGTCTGTGAAGGTCACACCTCTTGTGCGTCAAAGTGCCAATGAAGTCTTGAACTTTTGGAGGGAGAGTTTTATGACTCTTTATCTCTAAGCATGGTCATTTGCATAGACACTGGATTAGGGTATGATAGGCAACAAGTAAAGATTCTTATAACCTCGAAATGTTGCACAGGCATCGACATGTAATATACACTCTCAATCAGCATGTTTCAAGACGAGTCCATAGATATTGAACATGGGTAATTTTAGCTATTGATCTATCATAAACAAGCATAAAAGCATATACAACACCAAAGACAATACACAAGAACAACAACATGCTCAATGACCTGAAGGATATGTAAGGAGGTCAATCAAAACCTGTAAATGCAATAAGATGTTCCAGCCAGGTGTGACACTGGAGCACGGGAGCCTAAACACCAAAAGGTTTATACAACTACATTTGGGATCTCTTTGTCTGGTCTGAGTATATAAGGAAAGTGACAAAACACAACAAGGAGTGATTCTGTAGCCAGATCGGCCCGTAGTGTGGTGTGTGTCCTCATACACTACACTATGTACTTTTTAAAGACCAGGTATACTGACCTTTTAAGTTTGTTTTATTTTGTTTTGTGTTATTTTTGTACTGCTGATCAGTTGTGCAAATGTTTATCTATTATACCAATTTGGAAACTGTTCTTGCCTGGCAAAATAAACATTAATCTTGGTTAACTTATAATATTGTCTGAAATAACTTTTCTAGTAGGTTAGTGACTTCTGAGGTTTTCCGCATTGTTGGCGTGCTAGGGTGAGTCAGATCAACGATCAATGGATGGAGCCGGGGGCACGTTTTTGAGATCTAAGGTCAGTACTATAATTGGAAACACAAAAGATGAATAAATATTAGTGATTTTAAACGAGACGCAAAGAAAAGACCGAACACGCATTGACCTTCAACCAGGGCCTCTGGATTCCATTCTGCAGGAAAAGGGGGACCCTTACAGTAACATTAAAATTAATATAGTCAGAATCACAAAAATTGGAGTCAGATCAAATTATATAAGGTCAGTACTAAAATTGGTTAATAAATATAAGCGATTTTGCAGAAGCGCCAGAAAGAGTCTACATGCATACAGCCATCAACCAGCCACTGGATTCTGGTCGGTGGGTGAACCCTTACACTCTGTGGACCAATCACCAGATCCTGATGCACACACACACACACACACACTAAGTCAATTTACACTATCTGACACAGCTGCGTTTAAAATTGAACTGGAAGTTAAGTGCTGCGCGTCCGGTCAGAGGAGAACTGACCCCAACTGAGTCTGGTTTCTCCCAAGGTTTTTTTTTCTCCATTCTGTATGGATGGGGTTTTGTTTCCTTGCCGCTGTCGCCTCTGGCTTGCTTGGTTGGGGACACTTAACTTCTAGTGACTATCGTTGAATTGACTACAGAGACCGTCTCTGCATTTAATAAGAAATTGTTCACTCTCGTCATTATACATCCCTGTCAATGTATTCTTCTGCTTTATACTTTACAGTGCTTTGTTTCAACCTGTGTTGTTAAAAGAGCTATATAAATAAAAATTATTGATTGATTGATCTTGGTGGTTCACCAGTTCCACGCGTGGGAATACAAACCCCATTTACCAGCCCAAGCACAAGCATCAAAACTATTCCGGCTCGTTCATCACTGGTTGTTGGAGGGGTCCCCATCCGCCGGTCAGGTAGTGGAGCGAGTGGTTATTGACTGATTCCTGACTCCCATGATCTCATCGCCAAGCTGTGAGGATGCGGAACCCTTTGTGATGAGCATCCTGAGAAGAAATCAGTGTCACCCTGGCAACCAACGCAGTACACCTGGCTGCACTCATCACCAGACATCAGTCACACCTGTAGCTCATCAAGTTGGAGCTATAAAGCCCCACGAGTTGAGCTACGACTCCATGGCAAACAGACTAATGTTATCTCTCTTTTCTCCTCTCATACAGCGGTGTGTGACCGACCTCTGCACCAGAGCACCCACGCACCCACTGCACCACGGAGACTGGGATAAAGAGCACCTTGGATCACCAGAGAACCGAACTTTCACCTCTTCACCGCTCCTTTGTATTGTCACTAACATAAATCCACTCTCCGGGGGGCTTTATTTTGAGCTCTCCTTGTCGTGTGTTTCTTCCCCCCTTTTACACAGGTGGAGAATGTGGGCAAGAGCGTGAAGAATCACCGGCAAGTGATCTTCTTCCCCTGCACAATTTTTTTTTCTCCTCTTTCTGTGTTCCATTTTTTTTAGTCCCCGGGTGAAGCGCTCCTCCCCCAAGATGGAGGAGTTTGTACAGCGACTCAGCAGCAGCAAATGATGGAATACCTCGTCAGCTGCCAGGGCGAAGCCGAACAAGAGATCGCTGCCCTCAGGATGGCGGCTGCCCAATGTGTACCGCTGCCGGATCTGTGTGGCCAAGGCCACCAAGCTATTGCCCAAAATACTGTGCACAATGACGTTGAGTCTTCCCTCACCATGTTTGAGAACACAGCGACTGCCAAGGGCTGGCACCACGATGAATGGGCACGGATCCTGGCTCACCTCCTGAACAATGAATTTCAGCACGCCTATTTCTCGCTCCCACTCGCATCTGCTGGCCGCTATGGGGACCTTAAGCGAGAAATACTGGGGAAATATAGGGAGTGTGACGAGCGTCCTAAACGTCCTAAAAATTTAACTGAGTGGTAAGCTGATACTGGGCACTAAACCCCAGAGGGGCCTGCCCTTAGAAGTCCTGAGTCCGAGCCTGTCAGGACTTCTTCTGCTGGGACCTCCTAGACGTTATATAAATTATGGTAGATCATTTACTAATGTCTACATTAATGCAAATTCATCAAATACTAATGATTACTAAAGATGTTAACTAATTATGCACTAATGAAGAGCCACTTTTAACTACATGTATATTCCTAGAAGAAGTTCCAACACAGAGTATTTTCATTTTTTGGTGAACTATTCATTTAAGTGTCTGAGAGAAGATATCTGTACATTGTACATAATTCTCTTTATATCTTTATATCTGTCTTGTCTTGTTATCGTGTTGCACTGTAGAGTTTTTGTCACTAAAACAAAATTCCTCGTATGTGCAAACATACCTGGCAATAAAGTGATTCTGATTCTGATCTTGTTGTAGCATCTAGCCAGCAGAGGGAGCTCTCGCCAGAGTACTAGCTGGGCTCCCGCTCCCTAGTTCTTCTCTGATCATTTCCTGTTTGGAGGCCTTTATATTCAGAGGCTCTCCAACAGGAAAATGTGAAGTATAACCAGTTTACCTGCTTTACTGAGCGTTTATCATTCTGCCTATTGTTATCTTGTGTAGGACCATTGCCTGCCTGCCTGCCTGTTTCTCGATCGTTGGATTTGCCCTTCTGTTTTGACTGCCTGATTGGATTGCTGTTCTGGTTCTGACCTGCTGCCTGCCTACCTGTTTATGATTGTTGTCTCAACCCTCAATAAACTTCCCACAAATGGAATCCATCTCTGCCTCAGCGTCCTTGTTACACTTGTATTTAATTGAAATGTGTTTATTTGCGATCTTTATATTTTTAACTGTATAAACTTGCTTTATAAATAAATTTACATTTAAAAAATCCTAATTCACATACAGTTCACCATCAACAGTTATGTCAAAAAAGTAGAGGCAGAAACAGATACTGGAGAACATCGATTTCTTTAATATACAAAAAATGAAAAATAAAAGGACAGAAAAGAAGAAACAATACAGTCATCTATACAACACACAAAAATATTACAGCTATTTAATACAGTGCAGTGTTCTTGAGATCATTTAACAGCAGGTTAAACTGAGCTGCAGGTGTTTAATGAATGAGATTCAGGTTTTTGAGCTGAAATACAGCACACTACAGTAGAGCAGCTGCTTTGTGGATTCACTACAGAGTGTTCGTCCTGATTGTGTTTCCATCTCTGATGTCTACAACACTTCATTAAATCACCAGCATCAGGCCTCATGAACAGATACAGCATACAGTCAGCAAGTGGATTCACATAAAGGAGAATTCGTGTGTAGTAGTAAAATTTAAAAAATAACGCAGTTTTTTCGAAAGGAAGATAAAAAAATAAAATACATGTAATCACAAAAGGCAGAATAAGAAATGTGTAAGTCAACAGCACCAGGAACAAACTGCCCAAAATTAATTTACGCTTCACAGCAGTCAGTGATATTGAGCGAGAAAGACCTCGACAAGTTCCAACAAAACAGAGAATGACTATGGGGTAGGGAATTAAACATGCTATACACAGGCGTAGAGGACTAAAATACAAATCAGGGGGGTGAATTTTTGCATAGATCAGAGGCACAAACCAGACGATCACAGAAAGAAAGCAGGAGAGTTTGAGTGATTGGTGAGATTTGTACCAGATAGGATGAGAAACCAGAAGATATCGTTCAAAAGAAACACATGCCATAAAATACAGACCCACAATCAAACAATAGAAATGTGCATAATTCAGATTCAATGTAATTGAGTTTTTTTCTGTTTCTTTTAACATATAAAAGACCTGTATGAGATCTGAAAGTATCAAGTGACTAATAAAAACTGATGCAGCAGGCCGAGATTTGATGAGAAAACACAAAGCAATCAGAGTTAAGATCATGACTGGAATCTCAATGACTGAAAGGATCCAGACAAATACATGTTCTGCATAAACTTGTTTCCACTGCCAGTCTGATTCAGTTGAGTCATTGATGCTGATGTTTCTTTCCCCCATTGTTTCACAAATTCCTGGTAAGAAGCACTAAAAAACAAATCAGTCTTCAGTTCCAACATGTAAGAAATGCTGTAACTTATGTGTGCTTTGATTCATGTTTATATTTAAATAAAAGCCTCAATTAAATCTGTTCATTTAGAAAATCAACGGCCCAATTATTCTTGGCTCTTTTATGATCTTTGTGTTGACAGAAATCTCTTTCATTAAACATATCTTCAGTTGTGATCTTTAAAATCTTACAGGTTTGGAACAACATAAATGTGAGTGAATGAGGACAGAATCAGTATTTTTGTGTGACATAAAGTACAACTGCTAGTGTGATATGAAGTACTTACATTTATGATAGAACGTGGCCAGATGGTTTGCGTTTCTTTTTCCACAGAGAAGTCAAAGGAGAGCTTTCAGCGTCACATTTTCCACTTCTATGTTGCTAACCTGATGAAGAACATAGTTGAGATACAAACAAAGGAGAATAAATTAATGAGAAATAAACAGGAATCCACAGAAGCCGATGTGTGAGGATCCAGAGTTCAACACTAATAAAACACTCAGACATTCAGTCAGTGTCATACAAATATAGTTAACAACCAACAAACTGAAATCATAATAACAATGATGTTTATGAGCTGAGCACTTTATTATTGAGAAGAGGCTCTGACAGGGACCTGAAAGAAGACCCTCAAAGCTACATTAAACAGAAAAACAAACAATACATGATTTTAACATAATGATCACCTTACCTGGATCAGACTGTGTCTTGAAGATGTTCATCAGTAGATGATGGTGTCTGTGAACTGATGCTCGTTCTTTTATAGTCTGAATTCACTCCGGAAACAGAGGGATTCTGTCAGATAATGAGCTGAAAGAAAGAAGAAAAGATGCATTAACACAATGAATGTTTAATGCACATGAAACCACAACTTCAACATGTGAAACCATTACATGACATCAAAAAAAATAAAAAGCAATTTATTGCAGTCACTGATATTTGTGAAGCACTACATCAGTCCTTGATAATTTAATCTTTGATTAGACTTTTATTAAATCATACAGTTCTGCTCTTCATTGACAACATTTACATGGACAACCGTAATCTAAGTTTTAAACTTATTCTGAGGAAGATAATATTATGATTAAGGCACTTTTATCATAGCTTAGCATAGATTATTGAGTCCAAATAGACCAGTAGCATAGTGTTCAAAAATGACAAATGTTTCTATATTTTTCCTATTTAAAACTTCTGTAATTATATTGTGTACTAAGACACCTCATTCTCACTGCTGTCTTTTTGTAAAAAAAAATGTGAAGATGTACAGGAATAACTTTGAGAAACTGACATTTCCGTTTTTTTAAGTTTAACGCCTAGCCAGCAGAGGCAGCCACTAGCACTAGCTGTACCCCACTCCCTGGACCTGGGCCTTCCTGTCCAGGGCCTTACAACCAAGAGCCCTCCTTTAGATCGTTGCAAAGTATTGCCAGTCTACCTGCCTTACTAAGCGTTCTTGTTTATCTGATTGTTTGCCACGTGTTTAGACCTTGCCTGCCTGTTTGACTCACGCTTCACGGATCTGCCCTTTGGACTCTTTGCCTTGACGGAACTGCCTTTCTGGTTACGACTCACTGCCTGCCTTCTCACTATCATTTATTGGATTATCCATGTGTTTGTGTTTGTGTATTCTATGTGTTAATAAAGTTCTGCAAATGGATTCATTGTCGGCTTCCACCTCCTCCTTACATAAAGATTTACAAATTACAATTATGATCATTTATGCTGTCTTTAATCTGTTAAAATTGGTGGAAATTGTCAAAATTCTTGATAAAAAAAGAAGGAAACTTTCAGTAAAGAAAAAAGGAATACAAAAGGTCAGGTGGACAGTCAGCTAACTGCCATATAGTAATGGCCAAAATAAATATGCAGTATGCTTACAGTATCTTGGCACAATTGCTAAGAGTCTCTTTTATTTGAGGGACATACATTTTTTATATAATTGCATGGGGAAACAAGTTATAACCACACAATTATGAACACGAGAAGACCAATAGAATATCAACAATTGATTATGTTTTAGTCAATGTGACAGTATTGCGAATTTGTCACAAAATCTGCTTTTAAGTGAATACAGTGGCTGTTTGTGATCTTAGCGATATGTATAGTTGTTGTGCTCTCTTTACCAAGAACACAACACAACCAGGGAGACGCCTTACACAAGCACTGCTTCTCAAAACAAATTGAACTATAAGAAGGAAGCTGTATTGTTTAACAATCAGTGTAAATGGTAATCAGTGTAATCAGTATGTCAGTGTCACGGTGCAGGAGACATAAAGGATTCACAATAACAGTATTTTAATCTTTATTTAGCCAACTCACAAGGGAGTGTACATAGAAGCCAGGACACACACACACACACACACACACGTCACAGGGGTGAAACAATACCAGACATGGGAAAAGGCCAGACACAGGAATATTTTATAGGAGTCATGATATTACTTCGAAGTGTTATGAAGTGCTCTTTTGTATATACATTATAGTTATCTTTAAGTATAATGTATATAATGAGCTGTTTGGTGCCTTTTACATTCATCCCTGTTTCAATCCTAAGGAATGAATGGAGCTAAGCTAAATGTTAACAGTGAAGCCACACGCTTGAGTGATTAGGTGCACTGAGATGGCACAGATATGTATGAACAAAGTAGTGTATGTATTGTGATAAGCATCCCAAGGATTAATCAGCATCATCCTGGAAAACAAGGAATAACTGACTGCACCCATCACTGGCTGATCGGTCACACCTGTTCCTCATTAAGGAACGGCTACATAAGCCATACAAGGCATGCCAGAAGATGAGCATGGCCTCCATGGAAGAGAAGACTAATGCCTTTCTCTTGTTCCCCTCCAGACAGCAGCGTGTGACCAATCAGCTCCACACAGCACGGCACAGACCCACTCCACCAGGGAGAGAGAGAGCATGTAAAGCATATACACACAGTTTGGTCTTTGTCACTTTGATTCACCCTTTGTAAATATAACCACCTCTTGTTTTTGAGCTCACCTGTGATTCTTCACCGTGTGACACTGGTGGAGAATGCGGACAGAAGAGTGAAGAATCACAGACAAGTGATCTCTTCTCTCTTCCCCAATACAACTGGACAGCCCAACCATGGGAATTCCAACCCGGAAACCGAATGATGGTCCTCATTCACACAGGTGCCTGGGCAGGGCCCATACACCTTACTTGAAAGGAATGGGCCAGTGACCTACTGTCTACATCAGCCTGGATGATGCAGAGCGGACCAGCTCTATAATATTAGTCTCTTAAAGAGATGGGTAGGGAACAGGGACCAGCCCTCAACTACCTTTGATCCCATGTTTGTGGACATCAACCCCCACCTCAAAAGGGTATTTCTACTAAAACTGAGCAAAGGATCTGAATACTAAGGACCACGTGATATTTTAATAAATCTGCAAAAATGTCAACAATTCTGTTTTCCTTTCAATATGTGGTGCTGTGTGTACATTCATGAGGAAAAAAAAGAACTTAAATGATTTTAGCAAACGGCTGCAATAAGAATGAAAAAAAATTTAAGAGGCGTCTGAATACTTTCTGGAAGAGTCTCATTTCTATGTTATGATATAACTGATTTATAAACGTTATATAAATGGTTCTTCCTTATCAATCATTAGTTGTTGTTTTTTTTTTCGTTTTTTTGTCTTTGACCAAATCGCAGTTGTTATGAGACTGTTCTTGTAATGTTTCTGACAGACAGGCAGGGTGTCACACTCTGGTCAAGGAGGAGAGCACAAGGTGAGATTCAATCTACTGTGTTTAATGAAAATAAGGTAGATATCGGCGTCAAGCCTCAGATACGAACATAACTCAAAAAACCAAGAAGGTATTCAGGTGGTAAAGTTCTTTCTTCCCTCGGGTTGAGAGCCTCCGGGTAAGCTACTACTGGCAGGCAGACAGGCAGACAGGCAGGCAGACGGGCGACGACCAGAGTTCCGGGTTGGTAACCTTGAGAACAGCCGTCGTAGAAGTGGTGAGCGTGGGTTATAAGGGGTGGTAGATGAGTGGTTGCAGGTGTTGGTGATTAATACTCAGGTGACTGAGATCGTGCTGAGGTGGTGAGTTCGGTGGAAGGCGGAAGTGACGGTGTGAAATTACCCCTCCCTCGACGAGCATCTCCCGACACTCTGGCTCGACGGCGAGGGCGACCACGCCTCCTGGGAGCAGGGCGGTCTGGATGGGCCAGATGGAAGTCTTCCAAGTCTTCGTCCCTCTCGATCCAGGACCTCTCCTCAGGGCCGTAATCCTCCCAGTCAATCAGATATTGGAGCCGGCCGCCCCGCCGTCGGGAGTCGAAAATCTCTTTGACCCGGTAGATGGATTCGGTGTTCGACCTCGGGAGGAGGGGGTTCGGGTGTTCTGTGGAGGGAGGAAGGAGAGGGTTAGTATAGGGTTTAAGAAGGGACACATGGAAAGAGGAGGATATCCGGTATCTGTTAGGAAGGTGAAGTTGATAGGTGACCTCGTTAATTTGCCGATTGACCGTAAAAGGACCTATATACCGGGGACTCAGCTTCCTGCAGGGCAGTCGGAGACGCATGTCCCTGGTGAACACCCAAACCCGGTCCCCGGGGTGATAGACTGGGGTCTCGGATCTGCGGGTGTCTGCTTGGTGTCGATGTCTGCGAACTGCCTGCTGGAGATGGACGTGAGCTGAGTCCCATAGCCTCTCACTCTCTCGGAACCAGTAATCTACCGCTGGGACTTCGGCTTGGTCACCGGTCCAGGGAAACAGAGGTGGTTGGAAACCTAAGACACATTGGAATGGAGTCAACCCTGTGGTATTCTGGCGGAGAGAGTTTTGTGCGTATTCGGCCCAGGGTAGATACTGGCTCCAGCTGTCTTGGTGTCGGTGGCAGTAGGCCCGGAGATATCGACCGATTTCTTGGATCTTACGCTCAGTTTGGCCGTTAGTCTGCGGGTGGTAGCCAGAGGAAAGACTGACTGACGTCCCGAGGAGGCGGAAGAAACTTCTCCAGACTCGGGAAGTGAATTGTGGACCCCGGTCCGAAACTATGTCTTCAGGCAGACCAAAATGACGAAACACATTGTGGAATAGTGCCTCTGCCGTTTCCATCGCAGAGGGTATTCCACGTAGGGGAATCAGCTTACAGGATTTTGAGAATCTGTCTACAACCACTAGGATGGTGGTATATCCATTGGAGGGTGGTAGGTCGGTGGCAAAATCTAGGCCAATATGGGACCATGGTCGACGTGTAATGGGTAGTGGTACTAACTTCCCTTCAGGTAAGCGTCGCGGAGTGGAGGAGATGGCGCAAACCGCACAACCTTTGATGTATCGACCGACATTCCGGGCCATGTTGGGCCACCAGTAGCGATTACGAAGGAGCGAGAGGGTTCGGTAGCTACCTGGATGCCCGGATCCCGGAGAGGTGTGTACTGAGTCCAGAAGGCTCAAGCGTAGCGTAGATGGAACATACAGTTTTCCTTCTGGACCTCCTGGCGGAGCAGGTTCCGTAACAGAAGCTTCCCATATTTGATCATCTAGGGACCACAGTATGGGAGCTAAGAAGGTTGAAGCTGGTAGGATGGGTTCAGGGTTTTCAGTAGTGGGATCAGGTTGATGTAGACAGGAGAGCGCATCGGCCTTGATGTTCTTAGTTCCGGGTCTGTAGGAGATCTTGAAATTAAATCGAGTGAAAAATAAAGACCATCTTGCTTGCCGGGATTGAGACGTTTGGCTTCCTTCAGGTATTGCAGATTTTTGTGATCAGTTATGACTAGGAAAGGGTATTTGGCTCCCTCCAACCAGTGGCGCCACTCCTCTAAGGCGAGCTTAATGGCAAGCAGTTCCCAATTACCTACATCGTAGTTCTGCTCCGCCGGGGACAGCTTTTGGGAGAAGTAGGCACATGGATGGAGTACTGGAGGTTCACCTTTCCACTGGGACAAAACGGCTCTGACTCCTAGGGTGGCTGTGTCCACTTCCACCACGAATGGCTGGTTTGGATCTGGATGGGACAGAGCTGGGGCCGAACAGAAGGCAGACTTAAGATGTGTGAAGGCAGCCTCGGCTTTAGGATTTCACTGGAGGGTCTTGGGATGGTGACGTAGCAGAGAAGTGAGTGGTGCGGCGATCCGGCTGTATTTGGCAATAAAACGACGATAGAAGTTGGCAAATCCTAGGAATTTCTGTAGTTGTTTGATAGAGGTTGGAGACGGCCAGTTGCGTACTGAGCTAACCTTATCGGGGTCCATGCGGACTCCGGTGGGTGTGAGGATATAACCTAGGAAGTGAATGGTGGTTTTATGGAATTCACACTTCTCTGCCTTTAAGTACAGGTGGTGATGGCGAAGGCGTTGAAGGACCTGTTTGACATGATGTCGATGTACTGAGAGGTTGGGTGAGTATATCAGGATATCATCTATGTATACGAGGACGAACTGGTTGAGCATGTCGCGGAAGGGTAAGGTAAGGGTAAGGGTAAGGCGTTGGTAAGGGTGGACGAATGGGACAGGTGCGGAGGGAATGAGTTGCAGCGCCGCAGTATAAACATCGCCCCTCCCTAATTCTGCAGGATCGTTCCTGACTGGTGAGGTGATAGGTGTCCGTGATCATAGGTTCCGGCGCGGGTAGCGCGATAGAGGTGGTTGGTGATTCTGGAGAGGGAAGACAGGCAGAGAGATGTTGAGCCACGCTGGTCGCTTTGCGTAGAAATGCCTCTAATCCGACATTGTCGTCGTAAATCGCCATTTGTTGGCGAATAGAAGGGTTTAGCCCTTGGCGAAACACCGAGAGGAGAGCCGTGTCATTCCACCCGCTGCGGATGGCTAGCGTACGAAAACGCAGGACATATTCATGGACGGGGAGGTCTGCCTGCCGGAGCTGAAGTAGCTCATCATGGACGGAGACGTCGGTTAAGGGCTGGCCAAATACCTCCTTGAAGTGCTCCAAGAAATCCTCTAGGGAGTTAACTTGAGGACTGTTAGCCGTCCAGAGCGCTTCTGCCCACTGCAATGCCCTTCCAGTCAGGAGAGAAATAACAAAGGCAATCTTGCCCTTTTCGGTGGAAAAGAGGTGCGGGTGCATCTCGAGATACAGCGAGCATTGTAGTAAAAAACCTGCGCATGAGGCAGATTCTCCGGTGAAGGCGGCTGGACGAGCTATCGGGCTAGCAGACCTGGGTGAAGCGGCGAGAGATTCGTGTAGCGCACGAATGAGTGCGTGGAGGGATTCGAGGGCTGAGCCCTCTTGGGGTTCCATCTCAATTTTAAAGAGGGCTGTTCTTCTGTCACACTCTGGTCAAGGAGGAGAGCACAAGGTGAGATTCAATCTACTGTGTTTAATGAAAATAAGGTAGATATCGGCGTCAAGCCTCAGATACGAACATAACTCAAAAAACCAAGAAGGTATTCAGGTGGTAAAATTCTTTCTTCCCTCGGGTTGAGAGCCTCCGGGTAAGCTACTCCTGGCAGACAGGCAGACAGGCAGCAGGCAGACAGGCAGGCAGACGGGCGACGACCAGAGTTCCGGGTTGGTAACCTTGAGAACAGCCGTCGTAGAAGTGGTGAGCGTGGGTTATAAGGGGTGGTAGATGAGTGGTTGCAGATGTTGGTGATTAGTACTCAGGTGACTGAGATCGTGCTGAGGTGGTGAGTTCGGTGGAAGGCGGAAGTGACGGTGTGACACAGGGTCTACACTGTAAACTACAATTTCAAGATAACTGCACCATTCTTATGTATATCTATATCTATCACAGAACCTTGTAGTTGTACTACACTTTTAGCCTCAAATATTTAAAGTTCTTTATTACACATTTATTTTTACAAAATGTATGAAAACTTGATGAAAAATGTATGAAAAAAATCTTTACATGTCTTTATTCTAAATTTCTTGTATAAGGATATTTGTTTGTTTGTTTATGATGATGTGCACACACACACACACACACACACATATATATATAAGAATGGCATTGTAACATTATGATTATTATACAAATTACGATTATATCTTAGATAGGTAGAGCTGGCTTAACGGTTTGTGTTTCAGTCATTATTTCACATTTATCCCATTGTCTGATAACGGAAAACACTTGAGAATTTAAAATGCATCAGAATACAGTATGTGGGCAGAGAGAGACAAACAATGTAATGAAAAATGTACATGTATTATTTATTATGTTCAGAACAAGTGAGCTTCAATTGCTATTTCGTAGTCTGCAACATTAACAAAAGTGTCTGCTAAATTTATAAACTGAATGTACATTAAAGTATCCTATTATAACGTACACAACTATAGGGCGCCATTATGCAGCAGCAAGCATTACAACAAAAAAAGGTAACTAAGAGTGGCATCACACAGCTGCGTTTAAAATAGAACTGGAAGTTAAGTTCTGGGCGTCCGGTCAGAGGAGAACTGACCCCAACTAAGTCTGGTTTCTCCCCAAGTTTTTTTTTCTCCATTCTGTATGGATGGGGTTTTGTTTCCTTGCCGCTGTCGCCTCTGGCTTGCTTGGTTGGGGACACTTAACTTCTAGTGACTATCGTTGAATTGATTACAGAGACCGTCTCTGCATTTAATAAGAAATTGGTCACTCTCGTCATTATACATCCCTGTCATTATACTGTACAGTGCTTTGATGCAACCTGTGTTGTTAAAAGCGCTATAAAAATAAAAATGATTGATTGATTGCATACATAGAGCTTCATACTTGCTTGATGCAGTTAAATGGAAATGTGGATGACATCTTTTATACACAAAGTACACAAAACACTTCACTTCATACAGACATTCAGAGTGCATGAAGAACAGTGGAAAGAACGGAAGCAGAAATAAAGAGGGAGATACATCACACCTCTCCACAAGCCGTGCCTCTTTTTATGATGCTTTCTTAGATAAATAATTTAGATCCAAAAAAATCGTTAAATTACTATTCAACATTTTACAGTGTTGTATTGCATCCTAAGATTAAAACCACAAATCCTACATGTAGCATATTCATTGGCCATCAACAAATCTTTCTAAAAAAAAAAAAAGTACATTATGCAAAAAGATTTGTTGATGGGCAATGAATGCATGTCGTTTGGTGGTTCTCAGCCGGTTCGTCATCACTCACCGCTGGATCTTGAAAGGTGTTTGGCGTCCTCCTTTAGGGGAATTTCCGCTGCTCCACGAAACAGTATCCCAATCCTGAATCTGGCTATCAGTCCATCCGGCTGTGTCTTCAACTTTATCACACCCGCTGTCTGAATAAAGCAGACAGACAATTAAAATGTACTCCGTTTTAAAGAAATACAACTTAATTGTAATAATACAAGCACCCTTAAACTATTCAGTTTAAATCTTGTGCATGTAAACTGACATTTGTATGTGTAATGTGGTAGATTTGATTGCATTTCCATTTTTGTGTTTGAATGTCTGTACCATTCTATTTTTCGTTGCCTCTGCCATGACTGTATGTTGATGTAACTATGCACACATTTATGATTATGCCTACTTGTACATTTTTTTTTAATGTCACACTTTGTAACTCTGATTGTATTTGATTGAATCTGCTAATTAGCACCTGTATCTGAAAATCTGTATTTCACGTTTGCACTTACATATAGTTAATCATACTAACGGTAAAAGTAAGCGTGTTTAGAGTGCTGTCAGGGAGAGGGCTTGGAACTCTGCGGACTACCGAGTCCAGAGTTTTTTTACGGACAGGGCTCGGCGTCCGACCCACTCCCTGAGTGCCCCCCAAAAAAGCCAATTAAGACTACAGCCAAAAACACACATAAGCGCTCCCCCAAAAAGCTACTAACTTAACTAAAAAAAGGAGAATGAGCATGGATATGTTGGTTGAAATTGGAATGATTTAGGCATAGGGGAGAGAGATTTGGGCATAGTACGACTGGTGTGGGTTCATCTGGTCCAATGAACAGAGTGGGTATGGGCTAGGCTAATGGCTTATGGGGGCTGAAGCTGTGGTGCCTGCTGCGTGTGATTTGCTAAAAAATGTGACTGCTCCTCATCAGGCCTGGTATGGCAGAAAACCTCTAGGATGGGCAGAGTTTCTACTGGCGTTTGCTGAATTAAACATACCATTTTCCACAGTACCAAATCATCACGTTAGACACACAATTTGTTCTTTAAAAAATAAGCCTGGAGAGATCGTTCACAGATCAGAATCTGAACGTTCTTATAAAAAGACTGGCAAAACAAGAATTTCTATGGCTCTGCGGACGCCTGGAGCCTCATACTAATTATTTGTATACCAATTGATGAAAAAAAAAAAGCAGTAAGACCGATGATATTGTTTAAGCATCTTTATTTATAATCATGCATCACAGAGATATTGCACGTTTGTATACAAAATATGTTTTCAATACAAGCAGTAGATCTTAATTTTTTTTCTCTCAAAGAGTGAAACCATTTTATAATTTTTAACACCGTCATCGCCATACAAGTTGGACGGGTGTGTTAATGATGGCCATCGCCGGTGGGTTCTCAGAGGTCTTGTAGGATGGTAAGCGGTCTGAAGAATGCAGAGAAAATGTGTTACACAAGATTTTGATCATGATAGCTGCGAGTTATGAAGTATCCATTTTCTGATCAGTAGTAATTGACCAGGACCTATCTACGGATAGACACCTTGATGATACGGCCAAACTCTGCGTAGACAATGAGGTTAATAGCGTAAATCAGTTGTTGTTTGAAGCATGCTTTGAGAATGATATTGCCAAACCTGATGAGCGAAATGTGCTGACCATAGTCTTCATTAGGCATGAAGTTAAAAGCGTAAGGCAAATAACCTCTCATAAAAGCATCCCTGTTGATAGACAGAGAGCCTGATTTTTAAGATTTTTAACAGTGGCTGTTGCCAGCATAAAACTTGCCCGCCGATCCTGATGCAAAGTCTTTTATTGTCATCTGTTGATCTCCAAATAATGTCAGTCTACCGCTAAATTATAAAAGGCAGTCATTTAAAACCACATCTATGATAGTCAATGTCTTTTAGATATTGGCAATTCATGCAAAACCAACTCTTGTGGGAGATAATGGGAAGCTATGAGGCCTTTGCTTACTGCTGAAGCCAGACCCTGAGACTCCTACCGACACAAGGCAGCGTCAGAAGCAGTGAGAGAGGACAGAAGCACCGTAAGCGTGGAGGTATATGAGCTAGGCTAAGGGCTAACCCCACAAGACCGGCTATTCTCAACAATCACTTGATGGCTGCTCTGTTAATTCTTCATCATCAGTTAGGAACCTAGGTGTGCTGTTTGACCGCAATCTTTCCTTTGAAAATCATGTTTCTAGCATCTGTAAAACTGCGTTTTTCCATCTTAAAAATATATCTAAATTACGACCTATGCTTTCAACCTCTAATGCAGAAATATTAATTCATGCGTTTATGACCTCAAGGTTAGATTATTGCAATGCTTTATTGGGTGGTTGTTCTGCACGCTTAATAAACAAACTTCAGCTAGTCCAAAACCCAGCAGCCAGAGTCCTTACTAGAACTAGGAAGTATGATCACATTAGCCCGGTTCTGTCAACACTGCACTGGCTCCCTATCAAACATCGAATAGATTTTAAAATCTTATTAATTACCTATAAAGCCCTGAATGGTTTAGCTCCTCAATACTTGAGCGAGCTCTTATCACATTATAGTCCTGCACGTCCGCTGCGTTCTCAAAACTCTGGCCATCTGATAATACCTAGAATATCAAAATCAACATGGCGGCAGATCATTTTCCTATCTAGCACCTAAACTCTGGAACAATCTCCCTAACTCTGTTCGGGAAGCAGACACACTCTGCCAGTTTAAATCTAGATTAAAGACACATCTTTTAACTTAGCCTACACATAACACACCAACACACCTTTTATTATTCAAATCCGTTAAAGGATTTTTAGGCTGCATTACTTAGATTTGCTGGAACCGGGAACACTACTCCTACAATACGATGTACTTGTGACATCGTAAAAAGAATGGCATCTACGCTAATATTAGTCCTGTTTCTTTCTCAATCTGTTTTCACAGTTTGTATCCAGACTAGATGGTGGATCAGCACCCAGAGATTATGTTCATCAGAGACCAGAACACCTAGATGCGCCCGTCGACAGATCACCAGATCCTGATGCTCACACACACACGCACACGCACACACTAAGTCATTTACACTACCTGACACAGCTGCGTTTAAAATTGAACTGGAAGTTAAGTGCTGGGCATCCGGTCAGAGGAGAACTGACCCCAACTGAGTCTGGTTTCTCCCAAGGTTTTTTTTTCTCCATTCTGTATGCATGGGGTTTTGTTTCCTTGCCGCTGTCGCCTCTGGCTTGCTTGGTTGGGGACACTTAACTTCTAGTGACTATCGTTGAATTGACTACAGAGACCGTCTCTGCATTTAATAAGAAATTGGTCACTCTCGTCACTATACATCCCTGTCATTATACTGTACAGTGCTTTGATGCAACCTGTGTTGTTAAAAGCGCTATATAAATAAAAATGATTGATTGATTGATTGACTCACGCTCTCAAAACATTCGCTCTCTGGAAAACAAGCTGGGCTTAAATCAAATTCAGTCATTCAGTCTACACCGCATGAGGCAAGGGATTGTTGCATGGTTTGTTTTCACTGAAACATGGCTAAATCGACAACATCCCAACAGAACAACAAACCTGTAAAGAAACCACACATCTTCAAATGACGGTACTCTGTTTCTCTCCAGTCAATGTGAAGAAGACCCTATCCAGGATTAACCCACATGAATCTGCGGGCCCTGACAACATTTACATTTACATTTAGTCATTTAGCAGACGCTTTTATCCAAAGCGACGTACAAATGAGGTACAACATATTGTACCTGGTTGTCTGCTGAAACTGTGCTGCATGTTCTAAAGGACATCAACACCTCGCTGCATGCAGTCGTCCCAATGTGTCTCAAATCTAGCTCCATAATTCCAGTCCCAAAGAAGTCATCTGTGTCCTGTCTGAATGACTAACCGTCCCATAGCACTGACCCCAATCATGATGAAGTTGTAAGGAGCAAATTTAATTTCTTTAAAAAAACTGCCAACTAATCTGAGAAGGGATCTCCAAAAAGGAATGAAGGACTTCAAAAAGAGCAAACAGCACCCTCTATCTCTGTTGGTTAATATTTAGTCATATTATTCATATCTATACATGTATTCATCTTTTTCCACTAACTAGGTAATATGTGAGGCAACCCAAATCATTACCGATGTTGAGGCAAAATGGCCAGGATCTGTGCATGATGCCAGAATATTCCATGAGTCATCCTTATGCCAGACATTTCAGCAGGGTATGTTTTACTTAATTATTTTTTTTCCTTTTTACTATATTTGTGTTGTACACTTCAATCATTACAGGACAGTACAATGGTTACTTGCTGGGGGACAGAGGATACCCTTGTCTGCCCTATTTAATGACACCCTACCCTGAACCTGAGCCTGGACCACAGACACGCTTTAACCTGGCTCACAGCCGAACACGGGCCAAGGTGGAGATGACTATAGGGATCCTCAAATCTCGGTTTCAGTGTCTGTGTGGGCTCCGGGTTACTCCAGAGAGGGCATGCGACATTATAGTGGCTTGTGTTGTGCTTCACAATATTGCCACTAAAAGAGGAGAGAGCCACCCAGAGGAACACCTATAGATTTTATAGGCCAACTTTTTTTTGAGAGACAGGATCTGTCAAAATTACTTTTATTAGTTTTTTTTGCACTGGTCTTCCAGGCAGTTTATTTCTTTATTTCCTGAAAAACAATAAAAGTAAAATTCAATAAAATGTTATTTTATATTGCTTTATACACACACACACACACACACACACACACACACACACACACACACACACACACTCACAACACTTTTAACATGCAACAGATTAATATTCAGACATGTTCTCACCTTAAGGCGATGCTCCAGTAATTCAATTTCAAGTGCTGCTTTTTTAACGAGGAGCCTTTTCTCTTCCATTTCAAGCTGTATAAGGTCCATGTCACTTTTCCTTATTTGTTTTTGAAGATGGACCTTATACAGCTCCTTTGCTGGCAACTAGGAAGGTGGCAAAAAATTCATAAATGAGATTGTTTGGTCAGACAATATAATTAAAATATGGACACCTGGACACAAACTGTTACCCTGCTTAGATTGTGTGCTGAGGTTGAAGGACCCTCATCTGTGGGCAACTCCTAGGTATGTACTGTGAAAGGACAATGTTTGTTACTCTAAGTTGGAGGTTGATTAAACTAACTCTTCTCAGGTGTTTTGGAACCAACATACTCATGGTATGCCTGTTTGGGGTAAATCAACCCAGAGGTTATGATTTATCAAATGATAAGTTAACCAAGCTTTATGGAATACCCCCCTGGGTCTATTCTGGCCAAACAGATCTCCAAGCGAACCTCCAAGCAACTCCTAACGAATGATAAATGGAAATTAGGAAGTATTATAGTTAATGCTCAAAAACACAACAACAACAAAAACAACAACACACACACCTAGAGGGATCAGCAGTTATATTACATTTAAAATGTAACTAAAATCACTTGAAATTGGAGACAGATTACTAGGTCACGTTCTTCGGGAAAGGAGGAACCCTTTCCAAGTGCTTTGAGAGGTTAGTTATGCATCCCATCAAGTCCAGCCTCACACACACACACACACACACGCTAGACGCATTCCAGTTTGCATACCATTCAAACCGCTCCATGGACGACGCAATACCTAACACTCTCCACTTAGCTCTTAATCACCTGGAACAGAAAGACTCTTGTAAGAATGTGGTTCATTGACTTCAGCTCAACACATTTCGATTTTGCACACTGTGGTTTCGATGCTACGTTTATTAACACAAACATGTTATGTGTTATCAGATAAAATTATGTGAAGGGTCAGAATTGGAAAAGCAAAAGACAGCTAGACAAACAGCATCAAAGGGAATCAAAACAACATGTGTTTGTTCCATTTGCATTTGCTCTGGGTTTGCCCAACTTTCTCACACCTCAATGGATTCTTGAATGAATGCACCTAGTGACATCACAGCTCAAGACTAAAGAAAATTGTGCCCAATTTCAAATTGTAATCACAAAAATCCCCAGATTGAGCAGCAGTTTGGCACCAATTTAAAAGAAGAGAGAAAGGTGTAGAAGGGTATGAAGAAGGATCAAGAATGTAGAAAGAGGGAATGTGTATGTAGGGAAATCTGGGAGCTCTGTTAGTGCTGGGAGACGAGAAAGAGAGAAATAGAAAGTGAGTAAAGATACTGGTAAGAAAGGAAAATGAAAGGAATTATAAAAACTAATGAGAAAGAACTTCTTTATTATCTGCAATTGGTGCAAGAATCTCCAATGAGAAAAATAATAATGTCCCAAATGCTTTAAGTTAGATTTTATGGATCCTCCATCCAGTAACAAGTGTAGGTATAATTTTTGTCCTGCTTTTAACAAAAACACAAACACAAACACAGTGGCGCAAGTACTAGCAAACTAAACCATTCCTTCCTGGGAAGGACAGCATATAAGAAATCTGATCAGAAAGCTAATTTTACTGGATACATTAAAGTTGTGTGTAATGTAAAAGTCAGGCGGAAAGTCACAAGTCTTTACAGACTGCAGAGATGGAAGTGGTCAAATTTATGAAGAGCTTGAGAAAACCCAAGTTGCTAAGCTAATAGCACAGCACCAAAGACAGGCAAATGAATGCCCTGAACACAGATCTGTCTAGTGTAAACATTATCATTTAAAGGTTAAAGTTCCCAGCAGATATGGGTGTTAGGATGCCTGCAAACACAGCGGACTATGTGAATTCAGCTGTAACAGCAGCTTAAAAGGTGCAAGATGCTAAAACACCAACTTCTAAATCTATTGACACTGTACATTTTGGCCTTGTTTCAAAGCATGATCAAGACTGTGATATGTCTTTGTAAACTAAAACAAATTTGCTTCTGATGGTATGCAATCCTAGATTGTAACCACCAGCAATAACTGCTTGGCAGCGGCCATTACAGGAAAACCAGGATGCTCCAGTATTCAATCAATTTGTAAAAAGGCTAAACATTTTGCAGTCTCTTTTTCAGACTGACTGTTGTCAACCCTGGGGAATGAATTCCACAGGGATGTCTGGTCACACCTACACCAACTTACACCAAGGAGATGGGTGTGGAGACACTACAAGGGGTCGTTCACACCTCATAACACTGAATGAATAATTCCCTGACCCCCCAGTGTAGCACTGGATCTAAATTATGCAAGATATTAGGGTAGGCTAAACATCGCCCATCTCCTACACACAAACATACACTCCTTCATCACAACCACATGACACGTTTACCTGGTATTGAGCATAAAAGCTTCCAGGTCTAAATTATTTCAATCATTCAAATCTATCACATTACATATGATTCCATACATAGGTAAAAAAAAATTGTGCACAAAACATTTGTAAGTTTTAATTTATCATTATTGCAATAATGACGGTAACATAAATACTGCTTTGTGTGTAATACACATTTATTTTAAGTTATTAAAGTTATAATATGCCTTTTTTGCATATTTCAAATTCAAATTCAAATTTTATTTGTCACATACACATACATACATGGTACTGTTGAGACTATTTCACTCAAACGGCTCTTTACCAGGAAGGATCAACTCAAAGCGAAATAAAACACAAGACAAGTTTTTTGGATTTTAAGGCTTGCAAAGATTGCGCTGTCGAATGCAAGCGGGAGAGAAACAGGTTTCTCCTTAACCTCCCTTTTGTCTCCGAAGCTCAGATTGCAAGTCGCTTTATTTATAGAGGAAAAGACAAGATACAGTAAATGAAAACAATTGGCAACATTTCTGTATGCGTCAGAATCTTCACTCCTTCAGATTCTTCCGGTGGCCCTATCAGTATTATGCAGAGGCCATGTTATGACCAAGAATCAAACTGAAACTAAAAGGAGGTGCATAACTGTCAACATTTAACTCCAACATTCCGTTCTCATCAGGCTGACAAAGCCTGGCACCTAGATGGAAGCTGTAACTGAAGGATCAAAGTTGCAAAATGTCAATACATAACTCTAACATATTCCTCCTGTTTGACGTTTAGCACCTGAAAAATAACATAATAAAGCATATGCATATTAAACTACATCTCTACTGATTACTTGATTAAATAATCGATGCTTACTTTAAACAGCAAGGTTGGGCGAAAACCCCAGTATCTGAGGAAAAATTCCCAACCGACCCCCAAGATGTTACATGGGCGATCACCTGTAAGGCTTGCATCTTAATCATAATGTATACAATATAAAATTTAAAACATGAGCATAGCAGGAAAATATGAAAATAAACTGAAAAGGAAGAATGAAATAAAAAAACAGTGCCTTTTGTTCTCAGCACGGCTACTGTAGCTTATCAGTGTACCTTTTGTATCATAAACATCAGCACTCAGCCATGTCACAGCTGTGGTTTTAACTGAGACTTCATACATGATACTTAAAGCTCTCCAGTTCTCTCTTGGTGGAGAAGCATGGTAAAACTGAGAAATGTCTGGCTAATCATTTTAGTAATCATTGCCCTTAAACATGGTAAAACACAGATCATGCACAAACACAGCAAACTTAAAACTGCAATTACTGGTGTGAACATTTTCAACAGCACATTCCACCATCCCCCACTGAACAGCCAGGATAGCAGTCCTTGAGTTGTTATGCTGTCTTTCTCCATGGCATCTCTCAATGCAGTGAGGTTGGCTATTGCTTGTTCGATTACTCCTCCGTCCGCATCATTGTCTGGTATAAACGTGCAACATGATGTTCCAACTATTGCGCACACTCCTCCTGTGGAGGCTGTGAGTTGATCTAATACCAGTCTGTCTTGAAGCTCCATTTGTCTCAGCGCTCTCAGCTCTGCCTGTACTCCTTTTATGGCGGCTATGGTGTTATTCACGAACAAACCAAAACGGTAGTCCACCGTCTCCATGCGTAACATTAGTTTACCAACCCCATCCCATGGAAAAAGGGCCAGTAAAACTTTCTCTCCATCAGTCCATAGCTTGTGGTCTTTGGGAGCGTCCGTCCCCAGATAGAGTCATGTCTCTCAAAAGACCTTTTTCTCAGTCTTACTTTGCTAGGATGTGCACTTACGATGTAGGAATGATCTGTCAGCAGGACAGGGGCACATCGTCCGGTCCACCTCGCAGGTAGATTGGAATAAACATTGTAGCCACATAACCATACATGTGTTGACTGCGGCGTGGTTCCCATGACGTCAGGAACTGTAAAATATGACTTGCAAATTGTCAGTGTAGGATTAATTCCATTATGTTTACCTGCTACACACGCTGTAAATGTCTGATTACAGTATGCAGAGGGGACATCTCCCATTGCTTGCTCTGGAGCGCCACCTAGTGTCTCTCGATTCTCATAACAGGTAAAAGCGGACCCTGCTTCTACGTGCACCGGTCCACACAGTTTCTCTTCCCCTGTGGTGTTGAGTATTAACAAGTTTTTGAAAGTCAATGTGCTCATATTCACAGGTGCAGGCAGTTTGTTGTTCTTAGTGGAATTCAAATAAGCAGAGCTGTAAGCTGATACAAGTGTTTCAGGAAACAATGTCGAAACATTTCTATACGGTCTAGGAACCATGCGCGGGTTCCTGCTTGCTGCTGGCATTTTAGTACAGACATAGCAGTTGGTTGAATTTGTGCTATTCGCTAGGAACTTTGCATAAGCGTACCACATGTTTAAGTCAAACTGAGTTTTTAGTTCATGTTGTTCTGTGAACCAGTCAAATTTCACCTCTTTCCGCTCCGCTGCAATTGTCTCTCTTTCCTCCGCATCCATCCACAGCAGGACCCCCACCAGGACTGCTACTGCCACAAAGGTGATCTTTTTCCACGCCATGCTAAAAATGAGTAGGGCTCTGTTGGTTTCTTCACGGGTTGAGACCAGCGAGGCCTATTGCCTTCACCACCCTTTGTAACCGGACTTCACACCCGTACTCGTCGTTTTAGGCAGGAAACTCTGTGACCTTTTTACAGTGGCTCTGATGAATCCACGTAGACCTCTCAGCGATCTTTAAGGCAGTTGGGGTAGTCAGCACCACGGTGAAAGGTCCTTCCCACTTGGGCGAGGTCCAGTTTTTCCTCTTTACAGCTTTGATCAGGATGGTATCTCCAGGTTTCACTCGGGTTTCCTGTGTAGACAGAGGAACGGCTGGCAGGTCATTTGCACTCACAACATCTTTAAATTTCAACATTTTGTTCATCCATTCTGCTAGTGTATGCTGCTCTTGTGGTTTCTCACACACATCATCACACAGCGGTAAACTGAACGGTCTACCATACAGTATTTCAAAAGGTGTTAGTCCTTTGTCAGTGGGCGTGATTCTCATATACATTTTGACCAACGTCAAACATTCAACCCAATTTCTGCCTGTCTGCTCCATTGTTTTCCTCAATCTGAGTTTAACGGTGCCATTAGTTCTCTCAACCAATCCTGCACTCTGTGGGTGATAAGAACAATGGTTTTTGAGCTCTATGCCTAAATTAATGGACATCTGAGAGACTACATCATTCACAAAATGTGGTCCATTATCACTGTACAGTCTCTGAGGTACTCCATGTTCTGGGATGATTGTCTTACACAAAGCTTTAGCCACCGTTAGTGCATCAGCATGTTTACTGGGCACTATTTCAACCCATTTGGAAAATGGATCTACCAGCACCAAACAGTATTTGTACTGTTGGCAAGGTGTCAGTTCAATAAAATCCATGTGGATAAACTGAAAAGGGTAGTCTGGCTTTGGAAATTGACCTCTCTTAGGCCTGCAGTTTCCCTGTGAGTTATGTTTACAGCAGATCAAACAAGATTTACAAAAATTTTTTGAGTAGTTATTAAAACCTGGTGCATAAAAGTACTGTTCTACCCTATGCACCATCCCTCCTGTTGACATATGTGCTTGCCCATGTGTCAAGATTGCTGCTGTTTTGTACAAACTTCGTGGAAGGCACAGTTTGCCTTCAAGTCTGTATGTGTCATCTGACAATTGTGCTCCTTTTGTTAACCACATTTGTTTCTCAGACGCTGGTGCTTGCTTTTGCATGTCTGATATTACTGACATGTCTAATGGAGTTTCTACTGATGTTACTTTATGTATTTCACATATCTCTAGCTTCCCTTGTGCAGCTTGCTTAGCTGCTTCACTTTTGGTCAGTCTTTGTGTGATGAGTTGCTCTGTACTGGGTTGGCGTGTTTCACGGTGACATTACAGTTTTCATGCCCCCTTGTTCGCGCCCATTGATCGAAAAATGGTGTAAAGTAGAAAATGCATATTGGCTGATCTGTGTAGGTGTCGTCTTTTTCTCGCGATCTTAGCACGCTTTTGTTAATGCTATAACTTCGGCTGCCTGGGCTGAATGTTATCTGTTTTGGACAAAGATACATGTGGCGGTCTGTCTTGACCTTCAAAAAGTCGCTGTGATGGCTGTAAAGTTTCACAGAGCAAACAGCATTTCCTTTTCTGTCTGTGTATAGTGTGCTCAATGTCACGTGCTGAGGCCCTAGCCTGAAAATCTTTCTGAGTAGGCTGGGTCGGGCCCTGGGTCTACAGCTTGTAATACAAAGTCACATGTAGGTCCCTGTCAGTTTTAACTTCTGTCTTTGGGGTGTTGGTTTGGTAACAAATCTAGCAGAGTCTTCCCTATCCTCCCTGGATCTTGATCGGGGAAATCTAAAGACCAGTAGTAATTGGGCCTTTTAAACACTGCACTGGGTATGTGGGCACTTCCTCATCCTGGCCTATAGCAACCATGCCTGTTTTCAATGGGTGTATGGAGATTTGAAGTGGGGACATGAGATCCCTACCCAGGAGGTTTACTGGACAACCTGGACATAACACTACTTCTGTGTCTGTGCTGAGGCCCGTTTTTGGATCGTTAATGGTGATTGGTTGAGAAACTTATTCTCTGTAACCAGCCCATTGGCTGATTTTACATATATCTTTTTAGAGCTAGGCTGCAATCCTGGAATTCTGTCATGTAATACTGTTCTGTCTGCCCCAGAGTCACAGAGAAATTTACTCGGGTTCCATTCACTATTAGCTCTCGTTCGGGTTTTGAGTATTTCCTGACAAAGCTAAAAAGCCTCGATACTGCTCTGCAAGTCTAGGTCAGTTTTGGGGTCATTATCAGTCTCGCCTAGATCGGAGTCATCTTCTGGGTCATCTAGGGGGTCATTATTGGTCTCACCTAGTCATAATTGATCATTATATGGGGCTGGTCTTTGGCTTTCCTCTGGGCTTTTACCCTGTGTTCTGGGCTTTACAAGTTCTGGGCATTCTCGGATGTAATGGCCTTCCTTGTGGCAATTGAAACACCTATCATATTCTCTGTCATCGTTTCTCTGTCTCAACAACTCTCCCCCTCTACCTCGACCACGTGCTGCTTTCCTCCCCCTCCCTCTTCCTCTCCGATTAGCTTGGTAATAAGTGTCTGCACCAAGTGAGGCCCCGCCTTGGGAGAGGGCAGTGAGTGCAGCGAAAGTATGGGCCCTGTCTGCTTTTTTCTTTTTATTTTTCAACAATCCCCCTGTCCATGTTTGGCATAAGTCATTATGCTATTCACTGAGTCGGTGGACCAACTTATATCATATTTTTTGATGTAGTGTGTCAACTGGGGATTGAATCCTGAAAGGAGTGCTTGTTTTAATTGCTGTTGGTATGGACTAGCCTCCACGACACTATACTGAATCCCACTGTTACCCCTAAAGACTTCTTCCAGACGTGCTCTGTATTCCTGCACATCTTCTCCATCTTTCTGTGTACACTGGGATATATTAGAGTAATCTGGGCGCGTTCAAGGTGTTGGTTTTAATTCTCTCTGTCAATGCTCCTACTGCATTTTTCAATGCCTCTCCATCATAAGCTAACGGATCATTATTCCCATCTAGACCCGTGAAACTATCCCTAACCAGGCCATATTTGTATTTAAGAGCCAATCCCGCAACTCTGTCAACCTCTTGGCCATTTAAACGATACGTGCGTATCAGTTGGTTAAAATTCTCTATCCATGCAGCGGTATTTTCAAGTGGACCAAGTGCCCCGGCTGCCTCTTTAATGTCTTGGTCTGACCATGGGCGATACACATTAAGGTATCTATTGCGATCGCCCTCTACACCGTAATGTGGATTTGCCACTTGAATGGCTGGAAAAACGGAACCTGATTCTGATGAAGGGTGTGAGGGGTTCAAGGGGTCTTTGTTATGCTCTTTTTCTTCCCTAATTCTCTCTATTGGGGCAACTACTTCAGCATAGGGTGTATTTCGTCTAGTACGAGGGGGACTGAATTCAGTTATCTTGGATTGGTCATGTTTTTCTGTCTCTTTCCCTTTTGCTCGCACTTCGCTTTGTGCTGCCTGCTCTCTCGGCTCCTCTTGCTGAGCTGCTGCAGCCGTCTTTTGGCCTCTAGCTTCTCTCTCTACCCTTAACTTTTCTTGCCTATACAATGCCTCTGGTCTCCCAACATAATCTGCTGGATCCTCTTCTTTTTGCACTGCAACCAATCTTTCTAGTTTCTGTCTTTTTTTCTCTTCGACTTCCACCTGTCTTTTATCAGCCTGCTCTTGCCACTTCGTCGCTTCAATTAATTGAAGTTTCAACAGATCAACCTTTTTTCCCTTGGCTAAGGATATATCAACTTTTATTTTGTTTATTAAGAGAGTGCAGTCCTTTTTGACTAATTTACCACTGAAATCATATTTTTTATTCCACTCATTGAGATATCGCACACTGTCTGCCGAATATGTATGCATAAACTTTGGATCTCCCTTCAATTTACTTTTTCCTGCACCCATTTTTGCTTTTTGGTAAGAGTCAACGATTAGTCACACGTCTGATCAGATCGTCCACTGCACCAAGCTTCTACAGACACTAATTTGTCTGCGGATACAGCCGTCTGAACAAACCAACTTTTCAATTTTGACTCAAACCCAATATAAATTTTATTGTTTGAACAACACAACTCCCCTTCTAGTGGGGAAAATATCAGTTTGTGTTATTCCTAAACCACAACAACCACCTTATTCACCGTAAATCCTAGTGATTCACAATGACGTTCATACAACACACTCATACCATTCATACCCTGCGCTCTTAGAACAATTTTGTCGACAAACCAATGTCCCAGACTATTGGTCGACAGAATCTTCTGTCGAGATTACTGTGCTTCCAAAGCAGCTAGTAATCTTGGCTTCACTGTCGATACAGATCCTTCACCTCAACAGGCAAATCACTGTGCTACGAACTCAGATCCTTCACCGGTACAGGCATTATACTGCAGTCTCATCCACACACAAACCAATGTCCCAGACTATTGGTCGACAGAAGCAGGTCTGTCAAGATTACGCTCTGTGCTTCCAAAGCAGCTGCAATCTCATCCACACCTTCACCCCCAAAAAAACAATACCGGTATATCACCTGATCAGTGCGTTGAGTTGTCCTTCCAACGGCTCCGTCAGACAGCCCGGAGAAGTTGATTTTTCCAGACGAAGAATCACCGACCCCCTCGAATTCACGCTGGTGGATTTTTGCAGGCAGCTATTGCCTGGCTCTGATCAGAGACTGTCTCTCAGCTCCCTCTTCGTCCTCTCCTCCTCCGCTCTGTCGTGTTGGGATCCGGCTCGAAGGACCAAGTAAATGTTGAGACTATTTCACTCAAACGGCTCTTTACCAGGAAGGATCAACTCAAGCGAAATAAAACACAAGACAAGTTTTTGGATTTTAAAGGCTTGCAAAGATTGCGCTGTCGAATGCAAGCGGGAGAGAAACAGGTTTCTCCTTAACCTCCCTTTTGTCTCCAAGCTCAGATTGCAAGTCGCTTTATTTATAGAGGAAAAGACAAGATACAGTAAATGAAAACAATTGGCAACTTTTCTCATGCGTCAGAGTCTTCACTCCTTCAGATTCTTCCGGTGGCCCTATCAGTATTATGCAGAGGCCATGTTATGACCAAGAATCAAACTGAAACTAAAAGGCCACAGGTGCATAACTGTCAACATTTAACTCCAACATTCCGTTCTCATCAGGCTGACAAAGCCTGGCACCTAGATGAAAACCAAACTGAAGGGTCGAGATTCAAAATGTCAATACATAACTCTAACAGGTACGACATGCAGTGAAACATGTTTTTACAACCGTCCAGCATCAGAATAGAAAACAGAAAACAGAATTTAAATATATATAAATATAAAATATGTATAAATATAAAATATGTATAAAATTATGTATAAAAAGTGTGCAAAGTTTAAAAAAATAAAGTGTAAATAAGTGTAGAATATAAAATATAAAGTGTAAAATGTAAAAGTGGCTGTGCGAATGTCCAGTGCAAAGTGGCTAGTGCAATTGTCCAAGTAAGTGGCGAGTATCTGGGGAAAGAGGGGTGAACATGGGAATCCCGGTAATTAGGTGCTGGGTGTTCTCTGGTTCAGACTCCGAATGGCCTGTGGGAAGAAGCTCCTCCTCATTCTCTCTGTGTTTGCCTTCAGGGAACGAAAGCGCAGCAGAGAAAAGAGTCCATTGTTGGGATGGCTGAGGTCTTCCACGATCTTCCTGGCCCTGGTACAGCACCGCTTGTTGTAGATGTGCTGCAGCACAGGGAGCTCAGTGCGGATGGTGCGCTCAGCTGACCGCACCACCTTCTGAAGAGCTCGCCTGTCCTGCATGGTGCTGTTTCCAAACCAGGAGGTGATGTTTCCCGTCAGGACACTCTCGATGGTGCAGGTGTAAAAGTTCCTGAGCACCTGAGATGGGAGTCTGAAGTCCCTTAAGCGCCTCAGGTGGTATAGACGCTGCCGGGCCTTCTTCACCAGGGTGTTGATGTGACAGGACCAAGACAGGTCCTGCGTGATGTGAACACCCAGGTACCGGAAACTGTCCACTCTCCACTGGGGTCCCGTCGATCTTGATGGGATGGTAAGAGCGCACCTGCTTCGTGCTGAAGTCCACTATTAACTCCTTTGTTTTGCTGACGTTCAGGAGCAGATTGTTCTCCTGACACCATCTCTCCAGGTTGTTGATCTCCTGAAGGTAGGCCATCTCATCGTTGTTGGAGATCAGGCCCACCACGACAGTGTCGTCAGCAAATTTAATGATGGTGGTGGAGTTTGTAGTGGCCACACAGTCATGTGTGTACAAGTAGTACAGCAGGGGGCTCAGAACACAACCCTGAGGGGCTCCAGTGCTGGGAGTGAGGGAGGATGAGGTGTGTTTTCCCATCCATACGGCTTGTGGTCTGTCAGTTAGGAAGTTGGTGATCCAGTGACGCAGGGATGGGCTGAGTCCCAGGACCTCCAACTTCGAGGTGAGCGTGGAGGGAACTATGGTGTTGAACGCTGAACTATAGTCCACGAACAGCATTTTCACATAGTTCCCTTTCCTAAAATCCAGGTGGCTTGTGGTTGTGTGGAGGAGGTGTGTGATGGCATCCTCCGTAGACCGGTTTTGGCGGTAAGCAAACTGAAGTGGGTCCAGTGTGTCCGGTAGTGATGCGGTGATGAAGTCTCTGACGAGTCTCTCGAAGCACTTCATCACTACAGACGTCAGAGCTACAGGGCGGTAATCATTTAGGCAAGATGGTTGAGGTTTCTTCGGCACAGGAACAATGATGGACTCTTTGAAACATGAGGGGACTATAGACTGTTTCAGGGAGAGATTAAATATCTCAGTGAACACTGGTGCTAGCTGGTCAGCACAGGCTCTCAGAACCCGACCTGTGATGCCGTCAGGTCCTGCTGCCTTCCTGGTGTTCACTCTCCTGAATGCCCTCCTTACGTCGTGCTCCGAAATGGTGAACGCGATTTCCTCTCCGGCTCTCTCGGCATGCGTGCTGTTCATCATGCCGCTAGCGGCGCTAGCGTGATTAGCTTGATTAGCTGCAGCCTTGAAACGAGCATAAAAGGTGTTTAGCTCGTCTGCCAGAGAAGCATCCGCGCTCTCCACTCTGGAGGTTAGCGTTTTATAGTCCGTGATGTTTCTCAGTCCCTGCCAAAGGCTCCTAGAGTCACTGTGTTGAAACTGTGACTCAAGTTTCCTCCCGTAGCACCTCTTTTGCCTCCTTTACCGCTCTGCGCACGCTGTAACGACGCAGCCTTGTATTCAGACATATCCCCGGTGACTATCCCGTGTTATAGGCTGCGGAGCGGGATCTCAGAGAGTCGCGGATAGTTTTGTCTACCCACGGCTTCTGGTTGGGAAACGTCCTGATGACGGTTTTCTCTACCGTGTCATCCGCTAGTTTTCGATGAATCCCACCACCGCTTCGTGAACAAGTTGACGTCCTCGGAGCTACACCTGAACATGGCCCAGTCTGCGTCATCCAAAGCATCCTGCAGAGCGGCCACCGAATGATCAGACCAGCGTGACACCTCCCTCTGTACCGGGGCTTCCTGTTTCAGCCTCTGTTTGTAAACAGGTACGAGGAAAATTGCGGCATGGTCCGATTTACCAAACGGCGGGCATGATTTTGCCTTGTAGCTGTCTCTGAAGGGTGTGTAGCAGTGATCCAGTGTCCTTTCGCCCCTGGTGGGGCAGGTGATGTGCTGGTGAAAGTTCGGCAGTGCGCGCTTGAGGTTTGCACTGTTAAAATCCCCCAGCACAATGAGTGCGGCGTCCCGGTGCTGTGTCTGGTGTGTTGTGAGGTGGTCGTGTAAATCCCATATTGCAGCGTCCGTGTCCGCTTGAGGTGGAATATAAACGGCGCTGACTATGACCGAGCTGAATTCCCGTGGAAGGTAGAAAGGGCGACATTTGATGGTCAGAAGTTCCAGGTTTGGTGTGCAGGAGCGTGAGAGAGGAACAACACTCGTGCTGTCGCACCAGCGGTTGTTCACTATCAGACACACTCCACCTCCCCGTGTCTTCCCCGACTCCATTGTTCTGTCCATGCGGTAAACGGAGAAAAACTCGGCCGGTTGTATGTTGGGTCCGGTACCGCTGGGTTCAGCCATGTCTCGGTGAAGCAGAGGAGGTTGCAGTCCCGAATGTCTCTCTGGAACTTGATCCTTGCCCTGAGGTCATCGAGCTTGTTTTCCAGAGACTGGACGTTGGCTAACAGGACACTAGGTAGGGGAGCGCGGTGTGAGCGTGCCCTCAACCTGTTCCTGACGCCGGCTCGTTTCCCTTGTGGACGCCGGTGCGGGTCGCGTCCTTTTGTCTTCGTCAGGATCTCGCCGCCAACATGGGTCCGGTTTAAAACGGCGAAAGTTGGGTGCATTGTACACCAATAGATATAAGAGTGGCACGATCATATTAAGTGATAGCCATCTTATATAAAGAAAACCGCGCAGACTATCCAAAATACTAATAATTAACAGAAAAACTAAAAGTTTTGCCGGAGCGGTCATGACGGCAGCCTAACTCAACGGCGCCATCTTGTTCAATTCAATATTTCTTTTTGGACTGTAAATATATTTGTATGTTGTTATATCTTACTATATTTCATATTTATTCCATACAGAGCCTGACAAGGTAATAGCACCAAGTGAGTAGCACACGTTATTTCATAAGAGAATTTATATAATAACTTATTGAATCATGCCTACAATAGAAAAAAATAAAATAAGTAAAATTTCAACAGACACTGGTATCTGGCGATTACGCAGACAATGTTATATGCACACATTTAACAAAAAGAATAGTTTTTACTCATGTTTGCCACAACTATAAAACGGAGCGATACTCAGATGAGAGTATGAGTACACAAGCGTTACATCTCAGTGTTATTAAAAACAATAAAGACAAATCAAAATGGGCACATATCAAGAATAGTTTAAAGTAATAGCTTTGGGGTTAAAAAGGGTGAGTATGAGCCGTCCATGCATTTCGTAGCTCTTCTCTATTTTTCTGCAGAAAATGAGAGATTCCTATTTATCTAAACTAGCCTAGATGATGATGATGTCAATCCCTTACTACTCACTAGTCGTGCTATCAGCACGGTCTATGAAAACCATGTCAATCTTGTGGAATATATTAAATCGTCTAGGTTTGGATTTAGTTATTAGAGGGACTACAGACTTCCGCACAGCCTAAATGAAAGACCATGCATAATCTACATCAGACTGCATATGGAGATAATGTGTGATAAAGACACACTGGATTTAAGAGGGCATCTGTCAGCAGACAGCATTTTGTGAATCTATACAATTTTGCATAGCCTATGTTACATCAACAGAACTATCACACAGAGCTGTTTTTGATACATGACAGCTCTGAGCAAGTGTTCTATTTTAGTTACTATTTTAAACGAAGCGTCATAGAGACTAGATCTATGTGCAAGCATTATTGAATAACAATGGACAGAACAAGACACAGGTAAATCTGAAACGACCAAACCACCAAGCTAGTTATACACAGAGACCTTAACAAGATAACAAGGCACGCCTGGGGATCCAATCAAAGCAACTAAAATACAGCGCTAAAGACAGAAAGTAATGCAAAAGTCTACACACAAGACGGGTATCTTGTAATATTAGCCAAAATATCTACATTTCAGATTGGAAAACAATGTAAAAGAACAATCAGTAAAGATAAGTGCACAAAATAATCTTTTGTACCCAATCAGCAATGGCTCTTGAATGCTGTGTTCGGTCACAATGAAGCTCATATGTATCCTGATCACAATACCACCACCGATCCAATTAAAACACCAGGAACCTGGCAGTGATTTCAGATGATAACCACGAGTTCATCCAAGTGTCTGTTACAATGGATCCAGAGATGTGATAGACAGCTATTTCAGTAAAAAATGATGTGTAAAAAGCCATGAACACAATGCTCCTCCGCTCAGAGGCATATGGTCTGGTTGTATTATTATCAGTGGTGTAGACGATATCGCTTATCATTTTGAGCCTCGGTGAGACCCAGAAAATATTAGTAAAAGAAGAACCTTTTTTTTGGAACATCTAATATTTTTATTTATTTCTAGTATTTTATTTAAATCTGTGTATCATTTGATAACTCGTTGTTGTTTTTTGTTAATTGAAAGTAAAAAAAAAAGAATGGTACCTATTTAATTACATTTTTCCCCGGAAAAACAAAAAATAAGAATTCAGCTTGATTTTTTGTTCACGAGTGTAAAAATTTGTAGACCGCTTGAATATTTGATTTCTACATGATGGTGGGAGTTAAACGTCCCTTTCTGCTGAAGATCAAACCTTACCATCATCGGTTCTTCTGCAGTTTCACGAGACTGCCGCAGGTGATGGGATTCTTTATGGATTTATTGTAACTAAATTTGATCTTTTTCTCATCAAACAACCAGACAAATCAATGGCTCGACACAGATACAACATACACAAGACAAAACAAAAATAATTATCCAGTTTGGAAACAATGTGAATGTCCTGAAGTGTTTCTGTGAATGAATGCAACATATGCTCCCTCAAAAACACACTGTACAAATACACCAACTCACACATGCTTATACGTCTCCTCAAACATCTCTACCTTGACTGCAATCCTCACCAATAAAAACCTGAACGTCAGAAGCTGGGTTGTTTTATCCAAGTGGGACCATAACGGTTCCTGGCTTTTGAGCAAGAAATGTTTCATTTTCATGTCATAGCTCAGATGCAAGCCGGGCCTTGGGCTTGTGTTAGTATTCTCTTGGTGCACTGGTGGAAACATTACAAGACCGTCCTCCGTTACTGAGACTGGCCTGACCGTGTTTAGAGCTTCCATCAGCAGATTCAGAAAATAGTAAGATATTTGAATTATTAACTAATAAAGTAGTGTTTTCTGTATGTGTTGCCTTTCATTAGTATTGTAAGTGCACACAAATAAAAGTAGACCCTTTACCAGAGGTGGGGCACTCGAGTCACATGACTTGACAAATTTAAGGACTTGTGACTTAAATAAAGAAAACGACTTGACTTGGACTTGAGACTTGACCTTAATGATTCAACAGGACTTGATTTAATAATTATTTTTAGACAAACAAAAGAAATTATCTTTTGTTTGTATCTTCACTTCGTACCCACCTCGGATATGTGTATGAAATCACAAGTGTGTTTGATTAGAAAGACGTATAAATGTGCAGTTTTGTGGAGACACCAGGGTCGGGGCCCTGAAACACTGGACTTGATGGCCAAACAACATTTGTCTTCCTCACACCCCCAGAGGTTAAGGCCAGGGGAAATATAAATAGTATCTTTTATGTCTCAATCAAATGCAGAACAGAAGCAGAAGTGAAAAAGGTCAGACAGTGGGTGTGGAAAATATTTCCTAACAGTTTCAGTTGTGCAAAAACACTGTGGTCAGGTCAACAAAAAGCTCACTAGGGTGGAGAACTCCCCCTAAATAAAGTCATTTGTACAGTTTATAAGGATTTTATTGTACCGTGGGTCATAAAGGATGCAAGGCATCAAACACTGTCCTAAATAGATACATGTCAATGAAGCATGCTATAGATCTATTATACAAATTTAGATGATATTTATAATGGATAATCATTCATGATCTGCAGGGTAATATTATTATTATTGGATCTCCTTCAAAACTTTCTGAATCTTTATTAAAATGATTTTATTTTTTATATTTACATTTTAATGACAGTATATTTATTAAACCAAATTTTATTTTTTATATAACTTTTTCAAAATAAGCAAAAAAGTGATTGTTTTGAAGAAGTATTAACTTAGACATTGTTTTAAAAGCATTATTTTAGCTGAGGCGAGGGGTAACGAGCCACACCTAGTTTTCACTGTTACATGATTCTTCTATAATAATTCTATTATGCGGATTTATTATGAGTGTTTCTGTCACATCTGGTTAAGGAGGCAGACAAGTAGATAAGCAAACAGGTAAGTTTATTTGACCACTCAACAAGGGACGACCGCACACCCTGGGAGGAGGGCGATCAGGATGGGCCTGATGAAATTAAACTGTAAGGTATAGGATATCGTTCTTGTCTGCCCATTATCTCTCCTCTGGACCATACTCCTCCCAGTCTAAGAGGTACTGTAGCTGGCCGCCCCACCACTGGAGGTTGAGGATCTTGTTGACTCTATAAATGGTTGCATTGGGTATGACTTTGTGTGGAGGAGGTGGTACCTCATGCTCTGTGAAGGAATGGAGAAGAGGTTTGGTGAAGGGTTTGAGTAAGGAGACATGGAAGGCAGAGCAGGTTCAAAGAGAGTAGGGGCACGGTTTTGATCAACAATTGTCCACTGAATGGGAGATGTGAAGATCTCACAAGCGCTTTAACTGATAAAGATTGACTTGATACGTAAGAGCATTTATATGCAATAAACAGGTTATGGAGTGACTGGTATTGACCGGTATAGTATTCACCGCCAGAAATCAAGCCTCGATGAGGCACTGAGAGGAGAGCAGTATTGTTCCAGCCAATACCAGTACTAGCTGCAAGGGTCTGAGTTGTAGGAGTTTATTGCAGTGGTGGAAATAGTACAAGTATTGCTAGGAATAATTTACTTGAGTACGAGTAGAAGTACTTAAAAATAAGTAAGAGTAAAAAGGTAGTTTGCTGAAAAACTACACAATACCAAAAATACTAAAGTACTTTTCTATTTTTACCCAAAATAAGATGATGTGAGCATTATGAAGCAGGGTTAACCCTAACACCCATGTACTGTAATGTCTATTTCTCAAGTGAGAGCCAGGAAATCCCTTACATGAACAAATCATATAATGTAATCATGCATCACATATCACTACAGCTGAATAACATGCAGATAGAGACGCTTTGAATGAAGAAATGTGGAAGATGATGAACACACAATTACAATGCAAAGTTAACTGATATGAATTGTATTACAGTACACTTTTATTAAAAAAATATATTTTCTGTCACCCTGTGATAAGAAGCAACATGGAACCACAGAATGTGTTGGGGTGCATCTTTAGACAAAAAAATGCTATATTTTTAAGATCTGGAAGTGCAATTTTTTCAGTTTGAACAGTTAAGACTTAAGACATCTTAGTCTAGGACTAGGTTTAAGCCTGGTCTGTGAAGTTTCAAAATGTACGAATAAAGTAGAAAATTGGAGACATAATTTTTAGGTAGTGAAAGTGGATGACAGGCACAATAATGTCAATACACTGACATGTAGCTATTTTTTTATTTTTCAGTCAAATGCAGAACAGATACAGAAGTGAAGCAGAAAAATGGGTGTGCCTCACTACCATGGAAAAGCTTTCCTAACAGTTCAAAAAGCTCCCTAGGGTGGAGAAAACCAAAGTAAAGTAAAATAAGAAAAACTCATCCATTTAATGCACTGTGTTTGCATTAATATTATCTTTTTTTCTCTTCTACTGGATCTCTGAAGAAATCTAATGAAAGACTACTTATTAAGACAGCTAAAAAATGGAGTATCTAACGCTGGTATGTTCAGGGTTTCTAGGGCTGTCATAGAAAGTGTGCTGACTTTTTCATGAGTTATGAGCTATGAGCTAAATTTGTTTTAGTTTAAATCAAGGTTGTTGTACATATGATAGCTTTAAAAATGAAATGAAAGCTCCCATCATAATTCTCATTTGGTAATTTCAGTCCCACCCACAACAGCATCTGTGACTGTGCATTTAAAGTGGCTGAACTTCTTGTGTCTCTGCTCTATCACACAAGAGGAGCTTCACACCATGTTTGTTCCGGCTCTGCTCACCTGTATTGTGCTGAGAACATTCATTGCTCAAGCAAAAGTAGCTGATGACTTTCATTGCAATGAATTTTTCTACAGAGAAACAGAACCAGGGGGAATGGATCAGAATGCCAAGAAAATCTGTCAGTTTACAAACGGCGCAGGCCCTTACTACGCTACGCTGTACTCGATTCATCACAAGATTCCTCTCTACAGCGCCTACAGATTTGACGTTGCATGCTTCGATGACAGAGGAAGGCTGGGCTACTGGTATTTAGAGCCACAGGTAACCATGAGCTTCACTGAAGACCTTCATTCTGTTTTATCATTACAAATAACATGTAAAATACATTAGACTGATGAAACGTTCTTATACTGTACTGTATGTTTTTTTTTTGTTTTTTTTGTCAAGCTAAAAAATTAATTTTAGCAAATAAAAAACCATCAAACTAAACATCTAACAAAACGTTTCTTCTGCAGATTTCCAAACCTGATGAAGAAAGTCGATACTCTATGGTTCGTGAGACTGTAGCTTCGAAAAGGGCTTATAAGGACAGTCAAGCCACCAGTGATGACTACAGTGAAACGGGATATGACCGCGGACACCTGAACCCCAGCAGCTTCCAGTGCGGTGAGGGCCGTATAGCAACGTTCACGCTGACCAATGCAGCACCTATGGATGCGTGCTTCAACCGTAATCAATGGGCAAATTGGGAAAAAAATTTGAGGACTTTTTTAAGAGACAAACTTACAAGTGAAAGTGCCACCGCCTACATTGTCACAGGTACAGTACCTAATGTGAACCTACGGATACCACAAAGCGAAATCTCAGACGACCCCGCGAGGGTGACGGTGCCCTCTCACATCTGGACGGCTGTCTGCTATAAGCACAACTTTGATGATAGAAGGTCTTTTTCCTTTGGGTATATGGGGCAAAACAAGCCGGAAGGCAGCATAAGTCTGATGAGTGTCTCAGACCTGAACACACTCATAAAAGATCTCTATGATCAGCCGTCAGAAGTTCACATTTTTGTGGACGATTGCTTTCATGACAATAATAAATTAGATGACGTTAAGGTCAAATTTCAGACATTAATCAGTCAACAAAGCAAGGAAGAGTCAGGAGTCCAAATGAGCTCAGGCACGCAAAACACGTATCTCGCATTAAAAAGGGCTGCCGACAGTAACGTCGTATCTGAAAAGAAATTCAAGGTGAGTGAGATGACAATAAAATTATCCTTTGACACCATAAGCACTTACTACAACGCAGAAAAGGATCTGAAGGTTTCTGGAAGTGCTTGTCTTTTAACTCATGTGAAACCACTAGCAAGCAGTCATCTCAGAAAAAGGGACATATCAGGAGCGTCGGATGCTGTTGAATGCCTGCTGGTCCCAGAGAAGCAAATGACTGCAGCTGACGGATCGCCCTGCTCCAAATACTCCGACACTAAATACAGCTGCACATGTGAGACGAATGGAAAAGTCAAGTCCTGCTGCTCCACTCCCTGCCTGTACCAGTACAATCTCAATTCTTACAGATGTTACTCGGGCCAGACGCAGATCGAGTGCTCAGCCCGGTACTCACTCGTCACTCACAAAGGAGAGAAGTGCTTGGATGATCACCCATGTGGAACCTACGGCTACGACTACTACTGGTGCAAGACCATCTCTGGCAGCTGGGACTACTGCAGCCCTCCGCTGTGGAGAAGTAAAGCTCAAAACGGGAAGTACTGCCGCAGTGACCATGCCTGCGCCAAATATGGTTCAGGAAAAATGTGGTGCTACACGGACAATGTCGGCAATTCTGAAGAGTGCTGTACTTCTGATGACTGCTACTCGGCTGTGAACGGCCAAACCTGCAGACCTGGTCACGAGTGTGGCTACCACGGGTACAGTTACCTGTGGTGCTACACAGACTATGAAGACCACTGGGCTGCCTGCTGCAGGTCGTGTTGATGATGGGGGTTTACAATCTGTGGTTCGAGTATAACTAAAGCAAAATTGTACTGTTAGCTCTTACTAACAAAGAAGATATCTCACATAAAAAATAAAGTCTCTCGTGTGTGCTTCTGATTAAAATGCTTAAGCTTAAAAGCATATGTATGTAAAAACAACAAAAAAAAAAACATAATAAAATGTGTATTTCAACAAAACAGCTTTACGGAAATTTGTATTCCAACAGAGATTTCAGTCAATCATTTCTTTTTGTGCCTCTAACTAATTGAGTACACACACACACTATTATTTCTATTTTTTTCACATAATACATGCAGTTTAGTTATTACTTATCATTATTTGTATGACTACTAATTGTTAATTATTATTGTTAATTATTTTTTTAATCATTTTTGTACAAACACTAGATAAAAGCTGACAAATACCACTAAAAAGCTAGCCTGATTACCTGCCAAGGTTTACTGCCTTATAACGTTAACTAATATATAATATAAATCTTTATGGTTTACTGAGTGTTATCATCAGTGTTACCTGAAGTCTTCAGATAAAGGAAGTGACTGGGTCGGACGAAATGATCCCAATGATTGCTTCTCTTTGTTTTTATTTTATAGTAGTGGTGAGGACTTTCTTATTCCTTTATATTTAGAAGGATTTTACAAATATTCCTCTATCGTTATCATCCTTTGTTTGAATAGGCAAAAACGTCTGGCCTTTCAGCCAATCAAAACCCACGATGCCATACACACATATGAATATTAATGAGAAGGTGCAGTACTGAGACAGTCGCTATACACACGCTTCACATAAAAGCCGATCATTATGAACTGTAAGGACTTTTGGAGAAAATTTTAACGTGAGCTCCGTCTACATGTAGAAACACTGGTCCTCATAATACAAAATGTCCTCCTAGAGTTGTGTGCATTCATATTAAATGTTCTTGTAATTATCACAAAAACCAACACATATACACACAAAATCATTCAGTGTATGTATTTTTCAAGGCGACAGAACACATTAATTAATATTTCTGTATTAGACGTTCAAAGCATAGGTCGTAATTTAGATATATTTTTAAGATGGAAAAACACAGTTTTACAGATGCTAGAAACAAGATTTTCGAAGCAAAGATTGCTGTCAAGCAGCACACCTAGGTTCCTGTAACATCCTGGCAGCAGAGGGAGCCCTCACCCGAGTACTAGCTGGGCTCCTGCCTCCAGGTTCTTCTCTGATCATTTCCTGTTTGGAGGCCTTCATATCCAGAGGCTTTCCAACAGGACAATGTAAAGTATTGCCAGTGTATTCTGCCTTACAGAGTGTTTTTTTTTTATCAACTATCTACCTGCCTTGTGTATGATCATTGCCTGTTTGCCTGTTACACGACTTTGGACTTGCCTTTCTGTTTTGTTTGCTGTGTTGGATCCTGGTTCTGACTTACTGCCCGTGTATGATTATTGTCTCAGCTTAAATAAAACTACTGCACATGGATTCTAACAACACTTCTGCGTCTCCATTACAGTTCCTAAGTGATGAAGAATTAACAGAGCAGCCATCAAGTGATAGGCTGTGTTCTAGATTATTATATGTGAGGTTTTTAGGTCCAATTATTAGCACCTCTGTTTTTTCAGAATTTAACATTAAGAAGTTACTCATCATCCAGTTTTTTATATCTTTATATTTTTTATATTCTGTTAGATTCTCAATTTGGTGTGTACCACCAGGTTACACTTCCAGGTAACATGTATAGGTTGAAAAGTAACGGTCCTAGCACTGAGCCTTGAGGAACTCCATATTTCACTTGTGAGCGATATGATACCTCCTCATTTAGTGCCATTTAGATGAAATAGGGTCTAACAGACATGTTGCTGGTTTAGATGATTTAACAAGTTTGTACAAGTCTTCTTCTCCTATAATAGAGAAAGAGTGTAATTTTTCCTTAGGGGATCTAAAGCTCACTATCTGATGTGAAACTGTAGTTGACAGCTGCATAGTTACAATTTTATCTCTGATGGTATCAATCTTAGAAGTAAAGAAATTCATGAACTCATTGCAGCTATACTCTTGGGGCATATTAGCACCTGTTGATGCTTTATTTTTCATTAATTTAGTCACTATATTGAATAAATACCGGGGGTCTTCACACAAACGACACCGGGCGTTGAGGGATCTGAGGTGTGTGTTCTTATCCTGCTGGTGGTGATAATGTGACTGTGAACACTGGTATTGGTTTTGATGTGTTGAACATCGTCACATGCCACATTCGTCATAAACAGAGTTAAACATCTACTGAACCCGGAAAACATCCCTTTAAATATGATTAACTGTAACTAGTTTTTTATCTGAATCATTGTAAATCAAGTACAGAAGACCATAAACAGGACACTATAAAAAGAGCATGAGGGTCTGTGGGGATCACGGAGCAAGAGCTGGACATCGGTGAAGAATGAAGGTTTGGTTGTGTATCCTGCTGTGTGTTTGTGCTTCGGGTAGATGGAGGACTCACTGAGAACGAGATCAGCTCCGAGGACAGAAGACCGAATCCACCTCAAACAGACCCTCGGAGAGTTGAAGCTTCAGCAAACGGCCAACAATACTGTCCTGTGAGCTTCCCTGACATCCACGCAGCGCTGAGAGAGCTGACCGCCACCGTTACAGAGCAGAAAGACAGCATCAGAGCCTTAGAGACACGACTGAAGGAACAACAGACGTTCATCCTGGAAGAGCTGAACAAGAAAAATGATGGTACCTCATTAAATCCTTCACTCTTTTATCAGTGATTCTCAGAGGAAAACACCAGTGCAATACACTGCATGCTGTGAATGTTAATGTAAAATTGAGTAGTCACTGTAAATCATGTTATCTATCTAGTATAATTTGTAGGGATGTCCCGAGTCGATCTCAAGTATCCGCTCTCCTAAACTCAATTCTTATTTAATGTCAGCTGTCAGGCCGGTGATGTGCAGATGGTTGCAGTATCTTCTTCCAGTAGATTTGATCAGATCAGGAAAAAAAAAAACATTTTAAAGCTTTTTTAAACATTTAATACAATACTTTTCCCTTGACAGAAATGTCTAATCTTACTGAGAGTCAAGTGGAGGAGCTGAGAAAGGAGAATAGAGGTAAAACAGAGTTTGAATTATTTTTGCGTCCTCAGTGTAAAACAGTAATATATCACTGTGTTGCTCATGTTTTTCAATCACAGACAGAGAGATAGCATTTTCAGCTGCACTGATGGACTCTGGCGGTGGACACATTGGTCCTTTTACCACTGATATCACCCTAACCTACAGGAAAGTCTTCACAAACATAGGGGAGGCCTACAACCCAATTACAGGTGATTATTAATGACAAAGCTCAGTTACTGTATTTCTTCTGCTCCATTCAGACCTCCCTGCAGTTATTTTATGTAAATAAGAGAATCAAATGATCTGCCATGTTTCAAAACTATTACGCTGTACATCTGATTCTCTTCTTTATCTTGTTATTTGCTTCAGGTGTTTTCACAGCCCCACTGAAAGGAGCGTACATGTTCATCTTCTCTGTCTTTGGTCACAGTAATCCCTCAAATCCATCAGCTGCCTCTATTATGAAGAATGGAGAGAAGGTGGTTATGGCACATGGTTATCAGGATCAGTATGATGTAAACTCCTCGAAAGGAGTGGTGTTGATCCTGGAGGTGGGAGATGTTGTCTATGTGAGACTTTGGTCTGAAAAGTGGATATATGATGACGAGAATAACCACAACACTTTTAGTGGTTACCTACTGTTTCCCTTAAGAGAACAGGAGCTTTGCAGAAAGTGATTCCAGTAAAACTGACTCTTAATAGTATGATTTAGGATGTAAAACATGAGGAATCATTAACATATGAATCTGTGTTAATGCTGGTCGACTGTATGAGAGTCAGTATAACAGACGGTACTCCTAGGTTCGGAGTTGTATACAATCAGTTTCAGACTCAAGACAGACGGGACCCTCATGAGAAAATCTAGATTTAATAATTTGTATTTGTTACTAATCGCTGACCTGTGTCTTTTCATCCTACATTAATAAGAGAATCAAGAGACCTTATTGCTCCATTTTCTTTTTCTCATGTTCTCAAATATTTTCACTTGTAGGCTATGTAACAGACCAAAGAATTATTACGGAGGCAACTGACGTTAATGAAAGAATATCATTATCAGCTATCATCGCAAACTACAATTCCCGTTCATCAATAAAGTGAGAACCAGAGCCATTTTAAAACTAAATATACTTGATTGAAACAAATAAATTAAAGTATAGAGTAGTAATAATTGCTATTATCGCTAAGTAAAGTTTTAGTCTGTCAACTGCTACCCTACATAAACCCTACAAGCTTTGAAGTTCAGCTATTACAACTTGACTGTCTCAACCTATTGTTTTAGCTCTGATACATCCACCACCTCATCTGATGAAGGGTCATATTGAAAATTGTCAGAAAAAAAGAGATTCAATCACTTCAGTATCAATTATAGGCAAACCAAGAGTCAGTAGTCCCATCTTGTTCAGAATGTCTCTTCCTGCTATCCCTCATAAAAGTGCCTCTGATATAAGACAAGTCAGAGTTTATTCTTCACGATTCTGCGAGGCCCTTACTGAACGCTACAATGAAATCAGTTCCTCTGTATGCCTTGAGTCTGTAGCATCTGATCTAAATGTCGAACAACCTTTGGAATCTTTAAACACGGTATGGTTGGAGATATTAAATGATATTGCAGCTTACAGGTTTCTGAAACCAAAGCGTAAGTCAAAGCCTTGGCTTGATCAAGATATTCGCTCACTGAGGCAATCATGTAGGTATACACGGTTGATATATAAGAACTGTTTATCTTTATACCAGAGAGCTGTTAAGAAAGCCAAGTGTCTCTATTTCTCCAATCTGATGGAGAAACATCACCACACTCCTAGAGTTCTTTTCTCTGTTTTAATAAATATAAAAGCAGATTTAAATTGGTTTAAATCTTTTTTTTTGCTAATAGAACTTTTCCAGTTAAAATATTACATTTCCCTTCTTTGTCACACAGGTGGTGTACACGGTGCACCTCAGGGGTCTGTTCTTGCACCTTACTCTTTTCTCTTTCCATTTACTTTCCTTGGGGGACCAAGAAAAATAATCATGTTTTAATAGTCGATCAGCGTGTTTGGAAGAGGTAAAATCTTGACTGTTTTTTAAAAGATAAATCGGAGGTCATTGACTTTGGTCCCTCTAGACCAAAGGACACCACATATACAGTACTTAATCTTGAGTCCTTAAAGTTTCATCTCAACATTTTAACATTGGTATATTGGTATATTAAATGTTCAATGCTTTGTTGTTGTTTTTATGTGCTGTTTTCTTGACTTCCCATTTTGGAAAATTCATTGTAATGGATGAAAAAAGACTATTTGCCTCCAGATTTTACTCTAGCATAATTTAATTGTGTACTAGAGATTAAATATTTAAAAGTTTTTTTATTAAAAAATACATATAATGTAATATTTAATTTGTTAAACAATTTTTTTTTCTGAAGCAATATTTAAACTGTGTTCTATCAGCTTTTACATTTATCTTGATTTTCTTAGAATTGATCACCTGAGAGGCACAAGGAGGAACATCATCCTCCATTTCAACCTTATTTTGGCCTTTTTTATCACCAACCGCAGCCATTCAATCTTCCGTTTTCTCATCAAAAAGTCCATTTTAAAAACCATTTTTAAACCATTTTCAAATCTCAAACCAATTTCTCTGGTCTGCAGTCGTTTCATCTTCAGGCAGAAGATCTTTAAATCGGTGAACTAAGCTCTCAACTCAGCAAAATCAAGACGCATCAGATCTTGTACATTTTGCAGATTCCCATCATCTGTCATTAACCCTTCAGTGGTTTTAAACGTACTGGTTTAACTCTTCTCAAAATAATGCCCCTGTGAAGTAGCTCTTCTAAAGGCCACGATATACTTTAAACGAAGTTGATGAACGAACTGAAGTGACGTCATTTCAAACAAAATCAGTCCAAAACGAAGTTAATTTTGGTAGTTTGAATCGGCTGACCTAAGCAAACTTTTTTGGGGAGTTCTCCTAAACACCTTTGAGCTATCATTGGTTACTTTAGTACTACTTTTAGTAACTACTATTACCACACTGAGGGAAAAAGTACTAGTCATATTTAAAACCATAGCTGCAGGGATAGTTCAAGCAAAATTACAAACCTGGAACAAGTTGAGGTTGAGAAAATGATTTCAGAATTGTTATTTTTGGGTGAACCACCTCTAAATAAAAGTACACATCTACTATACTACTTATTACAATATTGTTCTGAAAAAGAATTAGGATGGTTTTACGTATTACATTTTACTTCTGAATTATGTTCATGGTTGTTAAATTTAAATGAGCTCACTTCATATGCTTTTGGCTTCATTCTTATAGGTGCATCATGTTGTACAATACTTGAATATAGTTGCTGTTCTGTGAAGGACCTTCTTCTCTGAAGGAGCGTTTAAGCGCCACAAAATCCGGGTCACAACCCTGACAAGGACTCGGGTGAAGGCGGCGCGTCTCGCGCTCTTCAGGGGCGTGGCCAGTTCTCTCAGCCCGGGCTTCACTGCGATGAGAAACCGAAAGTGAAGTCGAAAGGAAAATGCGGAACTTTTGAAGAGCTAAAAACGGTCATAAACATCGCATTAAGGCAAGTTAATAAGTTAATATTATCGTAGCTTTGTTCGTAATATCGTCTGAATGTTTCGTACGGAGGGGTCGGGATCGGGGTCATCTGGGGTTCACTGAGGGCCACGACATAGCAGCTCGTGCAAACGCGATAACGCGATTTAACCTCATTCATCGCGAGAACGGCATGTTTGTCGTATAATCTTGGGCGAAATCCAAACGGAAGTGAGCATGCGTAGGCGCTACTTACCCTACTAAGGATAAAACCTAAAAACAGAGACAAAGCATCATAAAGATATCCGTTATGTATCTGTCTGTGAGTTATCTGATCTCTTGTCAAATAAAGCAGGTTTTGCTGAAGTAAATCAGCCACACGCTGGTTAACGTTTGACCAAACACCTCTTTTCTTCTCTGGATGACCTTATCAACCACATAAACAAAACTTCTCCTCATACCTCCTGCCTCCCACGTCTTAAAGACACAGATGCAACTATAGTACTTGACAAAATTATAGAATTCAAAATACTCTAAAAAGACAACAGAAGAAGACAAACAAAGTCAAGAGCAATCGATATAAAGAGAACTGATGTTGAGAGCGCTGACACAGTAACCAATGTTTAACATCAAACTGAACAAAAAGCGTGTGATCTTCTAATCTTCTTCCCTAGCAGCTTTCACTGAAAATATAAAGTGACTGAATTTACATTTTTTGAGGGGAATAATACAGTCCCTCTTTCCCCACCCCTTGTAGTTCAGTGAAGAGTCCACATACTGTGCTCGTGGTGAAGGCATGCTATGTATAGTCTTAAACAGTAGACAAATGATCCCAGCCTAGTGTTGCATTTCTTTAATATTAAACAATGAAAAAACAGCCACTTCAGAGTAGTAATAATAGCTTGCGGCCAAGTGGTCAAGCAATAAGTAATAAATGAAATAATCATGGAACGAACATACATCAGTGCATATAATCATATAATCACGTATAAATCTGCTTGACTGAATCTGACCCGGTTACAGACCCTTTAAACATGCGCCTTAAAGTTTTGAATCAATCTGATTATTATTCTGTGTACTAACATACTATGTGCAGCGTGACCGATATGATTAAATCCACCTTACAGTATGTGGAGAAAAAAATCCTACTAACAGAGAAAGGGCTTGTTCCACTGTATTTAGATGAACTTCTGAATACTTAGGGGACAAACACTCTGCAATTGAGTCCACAAAGTAATTATTGAGTGCTTCGGCTACTGGATTGTTCATCAGTTTCCCATTTATCATCAATTCAAATGATGCCCTATCATTTCTTTTATCACCTTTTAAGTAGTTCAACTGATTCCATATTGTTTTAGAATAATAGCTTTCGAGTCCACGCGAGCAAAACACGCCACCAAATCCCGAACCAAAGATGCAAAGACGGATAAATGAAGGTCACCACTAAAGTGTGCTTCCCAAATCCCTGAGAACCATGGCCTCAGCTTTGGAGAAGCTGATTTCTATCCCAGCCGATTCACACTCGACTGCAAACCATCCCAGTTCTCCTCAAGGTCCAATGATTTCATTTGAAGCATTTTGAAATCAAGATTGCACCGACCATCTTTGTTCTACAAGCAAGGTACTAGTGTCACTGTGAAGCAGAAGATCCACTCTTTCATTTGATACCTGTTTTATACAATAACAACTTTTGAGTAATTAAAAAAAAGAGCTTACTTCACAATACCAGAGCTATTCAGCATCCCCATTCTAAGGATGATGTTCTTCAATAGCTCCAACAACAAAATGGTTTGCCAGTGCTAGTCTAAAGAGGTCTTTGAGTTATTGATGATCTGAGGTATAATCGAGCAGTAAGGCAAACAAGATGCAGGATACGTTTTTTTTTAACTTAGAAAATAAAATGTTCTGGAATATGAATGTAGTGAAATGTGGATGAACTTGATTGCTGGGTTGGACCTATATGTAGATCTTTGTTTTCACTGCTATTAGTGGAATACTATTATTTGTTCTCTTATGTTTCCATATGCAGGTGTGAAGTTAGTTTCTCATTATGGAGAAAGAAGTGAGTGGAGCGAGTTCTTCATCTCCTGATCACAGCTGTTTGTCTCCGAAGAGTGATACAGACAATCCTCCTGACGTCAGGGAGGATCCAGTGACCTCTGACCCCAGGTGACACACTTTTGTATCACAGCAGGAATCTAATAATTTACAGTTGAGCCCAGAGCTGTACAAGCCAAAGAAAAAAATAAAATCAGTAGAGTAGTGGTGCCATGAAGTGCGCTCCCTCATCCCTCGGGGAAACACCAGCTAAACCTGCTTCCTTGACTGCCCGTAGGGTTTTCTTAACTATATTAAACGTGTTGTCAACCTTTGTTTTCATTTTCAACCTTTGCCAACACAGGAGAATACATCAACCTATTTCTAATCCATTTAATATATGCCATTTTTTGTACATCGCGATTTCAAAATAAAAGTTGCAAAATGTGGCCAAATATTATAATTATGGATTTAAACGTTTACAAATTTACGACAGATCGCCAGTTTAAGAAATTTCTGATTCTAAAAACCTGCTTCTTTTTACTTTAAAGGTATTGTTTTCATTAAAATGTTATGATTCAAATTAGTATTATTATTAATATTTTACCACTCCCCTGACGTGCTCTCACGCATGAACAGACCAAATCTCAATCTCATTCTCTGCTGGCATCCTCTCGAAAGCGGGAGCAGATGAAACTGGGTGTTTTTAGGGAATATTTGCATTTATTCACATACGATTGGATTAGTTATTCGTGTGGTCACTGTCATGATTTTGGCTAAAGCAAGATTAGAAGTGGATATACGCAAAGCCCACATATAAAGAAGTGGGTATATGCAAGTCCACTACAACACTGAATAAAATTGTTCATTTTTTGTAATGTAAAATAAAACTATACTAGTTACATGTACAAAATATATTAGTGTATAATCATAATAATATAATATATAATTATCAGGTTTACATCACCTTCACAAATTAATTAAAAATGGGGAAAAAAACATAATAATGTACATTCTTGATTTTAAGATTTTGTTGATGTGAAGTAAAAAAAATAGTTGAATAGAAAAGTTATGTAGAAAAAAACTTTTGTAGAAAAGTTAAATCTTTAATAAAGGAAAGAATCTCTGTGTGTCTGTCCGAGTTGGCCTGAACACAAAGGAGGTTGTTTGGCTGCGACGGTCACTGCTCACCACAGGTCTTAAGCATTTTTGTCTTCTTTTCCAGATAAATGCCAACCGGCAAACTAATATTCAAATATTCTGGTCCGGCCCTAATTAGAAAATTAACAGAAATATAAAATATGACATTAATTATACATAAAATGCAATATTGTCATATGTATTGATTTACATTTATTTAATTATATTGTAATTTAAAGCATTTAAACACTTTAATTCACATTATTTTAAAAGTTAATTCTTTTTTATTTCTGTTGTTTTAGCAGGGTCTGTAGAGGTAATAAAACTGGCGATCTGGATTCTCCTCAACCAGCGAATGATGAGCTACAGAGAGTCAAAGAGCAGCACAAAACCAGCATGAAGAGCAAGTATGAGAGATTATTTGAGGGACTGAAACTCCAGGAGAATGAAACCCTCCTGAACAGGATCTACACACAGCTCTACATCATAGATGGAGAGAGAGAAGGAGTGAATGAAGAACATGAGGTTTTACAGATGGAGAAAAAAAACAGGACCCAACACTCACAAGACACTCCAATCTACTGCAATGACATCTTTAAAACCTCACATGAACCAGGATGTGAGGAGAAAGACCAGATCAAGACTGTTCTTACTAAAGGCATTGCTGGAATCGGAAAAACCGTCTCTGTGCAGAAGTTCATTCTGGACTGGGCCGAGGGAAAAGCCAATCAGGATGTAGATTTCATGTTTGTGCTTCCATTTCGAGAGCTGAACTTGATCCGAGATCATCAGTACAGTCTTCACAGACTTCTGCTGGACTTTCATCCTGAACTTCAAGATCTGGACCCAAAGATTTATGAGGAGTGTAAAGTTGTGTTCATCTTTGATGGTCTGGATGAAAGCAGAATCACACTGATGTTTTCACATGAACATAGGGTTTGTGATGTGACTAAGACTTCATCAGTGGGTGAGTTAATGTCAAAGCTCTTGAAAGGAGAGCTGCTTCCTTCTGCTCTCATCTGGATCACCTCCAGACCAGCAGCAGCCAATCAGATCCCTCCCGAGTACATCAACCGTCTGACAGAAATTCAGGGATTCACTGAGCCTCAGAAGGAGGAATATTTCAGGAAGAGAATCAGTGACCAGGTTCAAGCCAGTAGAATCATCTCACACATCAGAAGAGCAAGAAGCCTCAACATCATGTGCCACATCCCCGTCTTCTGCTGGATCTCATCCACTGTGCTTCAGAAGCTCCTGGAAGAAGATCTGAGAGCAGAAATCCCTCAAACTCTGACTGAAATGTACATTCACTTTCTGCTGATTCAGATCAACATGAGGAACCAGAAGTATGAAGAAAGAGATCCAGAGAAGCTCCTGAAGTCCAACAGAGAAGTGATTGTGAAACTTGCTGAAGTGGCTTTCAGACAACTGATGAAGGGCAATGTGATGTTCTATGAAGAGGACCTGATTGAGAGCGGCATAGACGTCACTGATGCCTCTGTGTATTCTGGGATTTGCACCGAGATCTTTAAGGAGGAGTCTGTGATTCATAAGAGGAAAGTCTACAGCTTCATTCATCTGAGCTTTCAGGAGTTTCTCGCTGGTTTCTATGTGTTTTACTGCTATTTAACAAAGAACACAGAGCCAGTGAAGTTCTTTGAGAAAGATAAACATGGGACATACATACACATATCTGATGAAAACTCTCTGTGTAAGCTGCTAAAATTAATAGTATTAAAAACCCTTGAGAGTAAGAATGGACACCTGGATTTGTTCCTGCGGTTTCTGCTGGGCGTCTCACTGGAGTCCAATCAGAGACTCTTACAGGATCTACTGCCACACATTGAGAACAGCTCAGAGACCATCAGGGAAACCACAGAGTACATTAAAGAGAAGATCAAGATAGAGGATTATGCCATAAAACTCTCAGCTGAAAGATCCATCAATGTGTTCCTCTGTCTGTTGGAATTGAAAGATCAGACTCTGTCCAGAGAGCTTCAGGAGTTTGTAAAATCAGACAAACACTCAAGGGAGAGACTCTCTCCTGCTCACTGCTCAACAATCGCCTACATGCTTCAGATATCAGAGGAGACACTGGATGAGCTGGACACCATGAAATTCAACACATCATATGAGGGAAGAAGAAGACTGATTCCAGCTGTGATCAACTGCAGAAAAGCTCTGTGAGTGTTTCATCATCAACTAAACTATTATATTTAATCATAAATCTTATACCTTTAAAACAAATGTTCCTAAATCAGAGGTTTTCTTCTAAATAACAGACTCATATTTGTAAAGAAGTATTTATAATACAGTAGATGGTGACTAAAGCATTAAACTGCCTGAATTTAAAAAGACATCAGGTATCTTTGTTTACCTTGAATTTTTAGTGGTGCAAATTTACAGATATTGTTTATACTCAAACAGCAACATTAAACACTAACTGTTTAAAGTGAAATCTTCAACAACCACCACTTTAATGCATTTTATAATACACATTAATATGTGCTGGTTTGTATATATTGTGTATATGTTTTGTATATATGTTTTTAAATAACATTTAGCTATAAAGAAATTTCGGGAGGAGCACGCACTGATAGTTAACCCAGTTGGCTTCTCATTTCCTGATTATGCCATTATCCAACCAGAGCAAGAGTCCACAAGTTTCTCCAGCTTTTTCCTATAATTCAATCTTTTCATCTGCTCCAACTGCAGTTGTGAACGCAAGCATTCCATTCTCCTGCCACGCTAATAAGGCCGAGCTCCCCCTTGCTTGCAACAAGTAGGCACAGCTTTGCCAAATATTTCTCCTCCAGCCAATAGGAAGGAAAAAACTAAAACAAGCCATAATTCCCCCGGCGGAAGACCTGAAAAGACAGCCTCCACACCTGGATCAAGTCTCCGCCCATCTGGCCATGACAGAAGGCTGTCTACTTGCCTCAGCAAAGCCCCAAACCTAAACCCCAGCCCTTCAGTGACCAGCAGCGAGCCCATGCAGCAGGCACCACTGCTCTAGCCCCCATAAACCACCAGCCTAGCCCGGACCCACTCCTTTCATTTGACCAGATAAACCCACACCAGAGCCGCTGTGAGTTCCAACCCACCCTCACTAGTAGCTCCCACGAGTTATCTAGCCCCCTTCACCCTATACACTGCTAACCCCCTCCCTATGCCCTCAAATGCCATTGCGCTGGATCCCACTCCCATCTCCAGCTCCACCAGAGTCCAGATCCAGAAGGCTACAGAAGCGGAACCTTATCCTGGTTCCTCCCTATTCACATCTAATATTCCAGTGAACCGTCCTTTAAGGTCCCTTCTCGAAGCCTCCCTCGATTCAATCCTTCAAGCAGTTTCTCCCAGAACCCTGCAATCTTACCTGACCACTTGGAACTGCTGGAATCTTCCCATGCAAGGTATAACCTCAAATTCCCAGATTTTTTCCCCTGCTGTCTATCACTGCTTTTATCTCCTTCCTTAACACCTCAAAAAACCTACAAGTCGCTTCCATTAAAATTAAATTACATTTTTCCATAAACTCCTTTATGGCATTGCCTCACTTCAAAAAACCAACGCTCAAAATTTACTTTTTAAGCAAGGACATTCAAAGAATGCACCCTTCCTGATCTGACACAAGGCAGCCCATCACCCTAGAAATTTTAACAAAATGCATATCTACCCTCCCCAGAGGATACTCTTCTATCCATCCATTTCAGATTCCTCAGATGTTCAGAATTTAGTCAACTCCAGATTCAACTTAAATATTCACCCCACCATTTCAGATCTATCATTCTTAGAGAACGAAACCCTATCCTTTTCATTAAACAAAGTAAAACTGACCAGTCCAAAAAAGGGCACTTTATATATATTTTTAACTTCCAAACTCCTATTTTTCCCATCTAAACGCTTCTTTCTTTTCTCCAATGCAGAAAATCCCAATCAAAAACTCGACCCTTTGTTCCAGCTGCCCTGTTTCACGATTCTGGTTCCAAAAGTCGAATCAGTCCTGCTCTACTCGAATCATGTCAGCAAATTTCTCTACACATTCTTTCAGAAAAGGTGGAGCCACCACTTAAGCAGAAGGTCTCTCCCAACGGCAAATTCAAACCCTCGGTCGCTGGTCTTCCAACGTATACAAAAGCTATATTCGTTCAGACCAATCCCTCATCAAAAAAGGCCCCCAGACTCTTATCAGTTCCATCAGATTTCCAAACCTACTGCCCCGCAGGGGATCCCCCAAGGCAGGAAACCACTCTCACTACTCAGACCATGCAAAAATCTGTCACCGCGGTGGCCAACTCAAGCAGGAGCATTGCACCCACCGCCGTGGACAGCTCCCGCCAGAGACGGTCATTCACACATGCTGCTTTCACAGTGGACCCACTCAAGCTGGAGTACAGCATCCACCACAGTGGATCACTCCAGCTAGAAATGCTCACCTTCACCCACAACCTCCTCCCTGACTCATACTTCCATCACGTACATTCCATGCTTATTCTCCCATACACAATATCATTCCAATATTCCAATTTCAACCAAGATCTCCATCCTCATCCTCCCTCTTCTAGTTATCCAGAAGAAGAAGAAGACTATATCATTAGCCCTTTTTTGGGGGGGCCACCTACTTGCGTATTTGGCTGGTGTCTTAATTTCCTTTAGGGGATCAGGCTGGATGCTGAGCTCTGTCCACTCTATACAGTAAAGAGTGCTTTCCAGCAGGATTCTGTACTTTATGGTATTAAATTAGTTTTAATCGCTTAATCGCCATCATTTTTTTAAATGTTGAGAAATTCAAACATGAAATAATAAATAAATCAAACTAAATAAAAAAGACTGCAAGTGATGTTACTTTCAGAAGCATTAATGAAAAATTTTTACCTCAAATTGAAATACTATTTTGAAATTTTCCAGGTGACGCTACTTTATCACAGAACACATATACACATATAGACTGTCTTTGTTGTAAGGTGCAGCAATGTATTTATTTTAGGAAACCAAGGTCATTTGGAGCAAATAAGCCTATCTTCTTGTTTTTTTCAGTCTGTGATACAGTGTGTTGTGCGATTGTGTAATACCTACATGCACGGTATAGCTGTCTCTATGTTCATCTCAAAGCATGACTGGCTAGATTGCTATCTGTTCTAAAATTGTTGGCCAAGAGCTTGTGCCAAGTTTTCTAAAACTGTATACAAAAAAAAATTGTTGTCAGGACAAAATTATGTCTGACCCTTCTCATATTTTGTATGAGGAATATACATTTTTGTAAATTCTAAACTTAAACAGATTATGTAAATTATTTTTTTATATCAGTCTGTAATATTATTAAATCAGAATCGGGGGCCTATGTAGGTGTAACGCCTAGCCAGCGGAGGGAGCCCTCGGGAGTACTAGCTGGCCTCACTCCCTCTACTTCTTCTCCCTTCATTTTCTGTGTGAGGGCTTTATAACCAGAAGCTCTCCATAGACTCTTTGCATAGTATTGCCAGTTGCCTGCCCTTCTGCTTTTGTTTGCATGATTGGACTCATGACCCAATATAGACCTATTGCCTGTTTCACAACTAATGCTTTTTGGATTATCCTTGAACTTGTTTGCTTCTCTGACTGCCTTTGTGTTGCCAAATCTCTGCATGACTCATCATTTGCATCTTGTCAGCCCTAGTGTCTATTGTAGATATATTGTAGGTTAATTTTAAAATGAAGTGTAATTTAGTTAAACTGAAAGTACAGTTAAACGGTCATCGTTTCGTAATTGTTGATGTGTGTATTCTGCTTTCTTTCAGTTTTGCTGGCTGTAATCTCACTCTTCAGTGTTGTGAGAGTTTGTCATCAGCGCTTCAATCATCAAACTCTGTCTTAAGAGAGCTGGATCTGAGTAACAATGACCTGCAGGACTCTGGTGTAAAGCTTATTTCTGATGGACTGAAGAGTGCAAATTGTCAGCTGCAGATACTGAGGTATTTGAGGACATATGGGATTCATTACAGTCAACTTGTGACAATGATGATGTGTGTCTGTAGATGATTTGGCTGTTTGTTTTCAGATTGTCTGGCTGTATGGTGTCAGAGAAAGGCTGTCATTATTTGTCTTCAGCTCTGAGATTAAACCCCTCACACCTGATAGAGCTGGATCTGAGCTACAATCATCCAGGACCATCAGCAGTTCAGCTTCTCAAACACAAACTGCAGGATCCAAACTGTAAACTGCAGATACTCAAGTATGTTCACTAATACTGACATACTATGTGTGTGTGTGTGTGTGTGTGTGTGTGTGTGTGTGCAAATGTTGCATGTTAATGTGTGTTGGTGTGTTTTATAGCATGGATCATGGAGGAGGGATCAGGATGAGAGCAGGAATACAAAAATGTATGGCTACAAATACACCTACACAGTCTCACACACTCAGACATGCACACAATGTTTTTTAAGGCAGTTTTGCACAGGACGCATGTGCTATGCATTGAAACCCATTAATTTCAAAGGCTTGCACTGCATGAGCACAAAACTCCACATTTGAACAGTCAATAGCAAATACTTAACACATACTTACAGTCACCTACTCAGAAACGGCAGATTGATGAAGCAAAGGAATGGAATTGGATGGATGGAATTTACAAAAACTATTTTTTAATAGCCTTTTACACCCTTTGTATTCTGCTAGGTTAACAAAACTGTCATTTCTCCCTTCTCCAACTCTCACCAGAGTTAGTAAGTTGAGTTTTATCATTTTGGAATCCGTTCAGCTGATCTCCAGGTCTGGCAATAACACTTTTTTCATTGCTTAGCATAGCTAATTGAATCCAATTAGACCAGTAGCACTGCATTCAGTAGTGACCAAAACATTTCAATATTTTTTCTATTTAAAACTTGACTCTACTGTAGTTATATTGTCTACTAAGACCAGAGGAAAACGAAAAGTTGTGATTTACAGGGCCGTTATTACTGGGAACTATACTCCCATCCCAGCATAACAATCAAGGAAGTTTGCTGCCGTACCATGGGTTCCTCTTTGGACTAGTCAACAGATGGAAGCTGATCTTGACAGATGCTTCCAACACGGGTTGGTGAACTCTGTGTGAGGGAGCACCCACGGCTAGCCTCTGGTCAATGGTAGAAAGTGGCCTTTGCTAATAACAAGATGGGTTGAGTTTTTGGCTATGTAGAGTCAGATTTGTAGGCACAAAGGCGTGATTTAAAAACGGCTTTCACTGTATTAGTGAGGACATTTGTGAATAAAGAGGACAGTCAAAGCTGTTCAGTTTTGTGTTGTTCTTGATGTTTTTCTCTTATTCTGTTCAGGGGCCTGTGATCTCACCCTGGATCCAAACACAGCAAACACTCAACTCATTCTGTCTGATAAGAACAGGAAGATCACACGTGTGTTTGAGCATCAATTATATCCTGATCATCCAGAGAGATTTGATGCGTCTCCTCAGGTTCTGTGTGTCGAGAGCCTGACTGGACGCTGTTACTGGGAGGCCGAATGGACCGGAGATTATGCTGAAATATCAGTGTCATATAAAGGAATCAACAGGAAAGGAGTGAGAGACTGTATGTTTGGATTCAATGACAAATCCTGGAGTTTGTACTGCTGTGATAACGGATTCACTGCCTGTCACAATAACAACAGAACCGATATACACAGAGTCCATTCATCCTCTAAGAGAGCAGGAGTGTATTTGGACATGTCGGCCAGCTCTCTGTCCTTCTACAGCGTGTCTGACACACAAACACTCACACACTTACACACATTCAGCATCACATTCACAGAACCCCTCTACGCTGGATTTAGAGTTTATAATGGTTCCTCAGTGTCTCTGTGTGATATCAAACAGCCTGCTGTGAGAATCATCAGTGATACACAAGTTGCCGGGTAAGTGATATATACTTTTCCAGACTGTGAAAGTTGAGGGCTCTGTATTTTTAAGTAAACTACATCCAGATATCATATTCTTTCACCTGTAAGTAATTATATAAATAATTTAAATTACATTCAGTAAACAGAACAAACACACACACACATTTAGATCACACACAGATTTATATAGACGGGTTATTAATCCGCAGCATAACTACAGATGTTTATGTGTCTGTAAAGGCATCTTCCTCACGGACTAGCCTACTTCATACTTCAGACAAGCCTGAGTCCAAGTCAAGTCTTTTAAATGTTTATAATGTGATTTCAGATCTGTTGAATATACATGTCATAACATATAAAGGCAGAAGTTGTTTGGTTTGTAAATTATCCTTTTGAGCTGTAGATGTTGTTTTAGTTTGTTTGTTCTCTCTCTTTCATTCTGTCTTCAGGGCCAGTAACCTCAGATCTTCAGATCAGATCTTCCCTCTGCTGAAGTGTCAGTCTTGTGTTCATGTAGCAGATCCAGATCAGTGGGTTGAGATAGAGCCTTCAGTCTGTACAGGTGAAGGAGTGTCAAAGGTCACAGTCAGCACCCCAGCAGGTCGTTACGAGTGTGTCAGGACCAGGATGAGATGGGTCTGTGACCGTGACGTCACTCTTCAGTACCAGACTGTAGACGGTCAGTTCCTCAAAGCAGAGCTGGAGAGACTGCAGTGCAGCCGAATCGGTCCAGTGATGGACGTGACGGTGATCTCAGGGAAACTGGAGGAAGTTCATCTGCCACATTATGTCTGTTTAGGAGAGACAGAGTCTTCCCTTGGAGACGCTGTGAAAGTCCTCAGTATAAAACATGACGAAATAACCGTTGAACCTGTGCAGAACCTGACACGATTCCATGCCAAGATTGTCCAACCATCCTTCTCCAGGAAAACGTTAATTGTACCACGTAAAAGGCAGTGGTTTGAACACTGTGATCTACTTATGTACATGCGTTCTAGAGCTTCTTCTGTGTTTGTACACGTGTACCTTTTTCCATTTAATGATAGTGTGAACAAAAGGGTTCAGAGGAAAGAAAACAATCTGGGATGTGTTTTGATCCCGCATCCCGGACCTAACAGGCCTCTTCGGATGAAAACACCACACGTTCTTGATGTTCCTGGTGCCTTAGTCCGTCCAACAAAAGGGATCACGTTCAGAAGAAAACTAGACCCAAATTTCTTCATGTTCAAGCCAAGTCTGGCTAAAAATCTTCTAATAAAACTCATCCGAAAGAAAGACAAGAAGATCGTCTGGACTACGATAGTTGAGATAGAGGAATTGGATCCGATTCCTCCACAGAGAGAAAGGTCATGTCTGAACAGTCAGGCAGATAAAGCAAGATATTTTGATAACCACTGGCAAGATCTCATTCAGAGAGTTACAAATGTCAACATCATTGCAGATAAACTTCATCAGCAGAAAGTAATTGATAAAGAACAATATTCACAAATCATAAGGAGTTTAACCAGTCAGGACGGCATGAGAAGCATCTGTGAAATTATATATAATCAAAGTGATCCTGTGAAAGCTTACCTCATCTCAATTATTCAGGAAAAGAACCCTTACTTATTTTAAACAGTGGTCTAAACTTCTGCAGAGGTTCATTCTCTAGAAGATCAAATATACTTGCTCAGTAATGATAAAATATAAGCCTGTAAATGATCTGTGTGTGTGTGTGTGCTCAAAATGTCTTCCAGAATGTCCCTGTTAACATGGCATGTATTTTATGTAACTAGTTTACACTTTGTTATTGAGCTCCACTTCTTTGACAGCAGTTCAAGAAATAATCAGTTGCACACTGCCTTTATATATCTCATATTTATCTATTTTTGAGCTTGCTTTCTTAGATTGAATGCCCAGACGGTGGGCAGTCCTTCAGGCCAGCAGAGGGAGCCCTCACCTGACTGTTCTGACTGTCTTCGCTCTCTCTGCTTCCTCTCAAGTGACTTCCCATAGATGGGCCATGCCACTGTTACTGCGGTCTCTACCGAGCGTTTTCAGTTTACATCTTGTTTTCACATTCCTTTCATTGTCTTTAATTTCATACTTCATATTCCGTCTTGGATTGTAACCCCGGACTATTGCGTGTTGTTTTGTGAATGTTTTGCTGCCTGCCCTGACCATTGCTTGTTTAATGTTGTTATTATTTTACATATCTGCCGTTACAGTCCCACCAGTTCATGTGGGGTTACGTGTGTTTAAAGCCCCATTTAAGCTGTAATTGTTTCTCATATGGACATCTGTGAAAAACACATTTTACATACCTCAGTGATTAAACTCGTGGATTCTAATGGCGATTTATTCACAGTGAAGTGAGTCTTACGATCCTATGAACCCGGAAACCCTGCGCACGTCACTTGATCGTCTGCTGTAAATAATATTACTGCATAAAATGTATTCTTATATTCAAAGCTTACTGTATATTATAATTTTTCACATACATTACTATATACTATGCTTTTCTTCTCTGGTACATGGAGCAGTTATGCACATGGAGTTATTGCACATCTGGTTGTCTTTAAATAGTTTTATTGAAAGATTGTACAGGTTTGAGTAGCAACAGGTTTCTCTACACAGCCAAAGGGGTTAAAGGCTCACACTAAGAAAAAAAACATGCGCTTTTCACTCAAAGTGTATGATTGCAGAAAAATATAGCGGGAAAAATAAGTCACTGTTTTTTGGCTGCTGACATGAACTCTTCAGCAGATGTTGGTAACAACGCAAATAATCCTTGCATATAAAGAAAACTATGAATAAAGGCAGAAGTTAAGTTCTGTGTAATAAAAGGGATTGACCCAGGGTAAAAGTATTGAACATGCTTACTAAAATGAAAGTATTATTAAACACAAGCGACTTCGTTGTTAAAGACAGCTTCAAGACACCTCCTGTGTGAGGAACTGGTTGTATGCTTTGCTCAGGAGTGATTATGCCCCATTCTTCTAGAAAAAGTCTTCAAATCTTCAAGGTTCAGTGAGCCTCTTCTATGAACTTTGAATTAAAGTCAATAGTTCTAGCAGCTTGACTTTCTTTCTCTAAAACCAATTGAGGGTGTCTTTGGCTGTGTGTTTGGCAGATTTTTATTATCAAGAATATGAATTTTGTCATATTGTCACCCCAAATCATTACATATACACTGTAATGATTTGGGGTGATGTGGAGTGCTATTTGACCTCCAAACATGGTGTGTATCACGGCTTCCAAAGAGTACAATTTTGAGCAGACTTTATTCTCCCAGTATTTCAAAGGCTCGTCTAAATGTTGAGTTGTGTCCAACAGTGTTCACTGTATAAAACCAATGTGAATGCCAATTTAGGGAGTCAGAGACACTGTTGAGTTTCAGGCCATTAATGTCTTGTATTACAGAGACCTGTAAATAAAACATTTCTGTTATTACATATCACGGTTATATGATCATTTGTAATTGTGCAGCCCGTGTCATATGTTATTCTATGGCTGTGACAACACACTCACGATTGTCATCGTTCACTATCCGCATCACTTCCTGTTTAGGCGTTTGGGACCAACTCAGTGTCACGTTTGTGAATCCTCTATCAGCCAGAGCAGATCCCAACTGGAAAAAAGATTCAAACTAAACTGATTAGATCAGAGGATTTCTCGTGTACCAAACAGTACTTTTGTAAAATCATGTCTCTTTAAGATGTGAGAATATGGTAGATGTGTTTATGTTGTAAATAACTGACTAATAAATCCTGATTCTCTCTTTGCAAATGCAACATCACTGAAGAAGAACGACAGCTGATTTTGTTCTTTACAAATTCAGGTCATAATATTTAACAATGCAGTAAGTGTTTTTTGTCTCACCCGTTTCAGAACGTTTTTTCTCATTGTAGGGTCAGTCAAATCTTTACTGGAGTGAAACAACAGCTTTACAAACGATTTTTTTAAACAGGGACCTAGAGAAATATATTCATATACTTTAGGTGAATATGAAAATATGGTTTGCACCTTACAAAGAAGCTTGCTTTTATTAAAACCTATCCAAGCTCCTCACTGCGTCATTTACAAAAAATACTAACCTGAAGACATTATTAAGTGATATATTATACAGCAATATTACTGATGTATACCTTGTCCATAGACCTTCACCTCACACAGAGTGAGTATCTTCATGTCTCCAGGAATGATCAGAGTCACGTAACGTCCTTCCATCCCACCGCAGAAGTAGTTGTAGGACTCACCTGCTGGAATAGCAGGAATAACAGCACATCTACAGACAGAAGAAAAAAATACTGCCATATCTGCATTAATCCTTCACAATTGTTCTCAAAGTTTCAAGATTTCTCCACTTGTAGTTTCTCACATGGGATTATTGGCGCCGTTGTTCTCCAAAGAGTTTCCGACGTGAATCTCCGCTCCATTTATTTGTTCTGCACAGCAGTCTTTTCTGTTAGTGATGACCACTTTATTGATTCGGTAAATATAACGCAGATCCAGCTTCCACCACGGGTCTGTCTCATTAAGGGTTGAGGAGCATCCCGTATACAACTGCTGGAGACCTCGATCAATGGCCTTCTCAGCAAACCCGTTCATAGATGTTGATGACTGAAAAGCAGCTCCAGGTACCGCCAGATTTTCTAAAAGATGTATGGTAAAAAAAATTAATAACGAGAGTTATTACTGCATCAGTCACCCTCACACAAACCGAACTGTGGAAGCTATGATCCTTTATAATGTTTCAAGTGTGGTATGATATTACATTCATTATATATTAATGTAGAATATTGGTTAGAATGCTCTATAACAATGAATTACCTGCCAAGTACCCATAGACTTCAACCTCACAAAGCAGAAGAATTTTCCCGTCTCCAGGAATGTGAATATTCACGTAACGTCCATCTAATCCATCACATGAGTAGTTGTAGGACTCACCTGCTGGAATAGCAGGAATAACAGCACATCTACAGAGAAACACATACTGTCATATCTGCATTAATCCTTCACATTTGTCCTTGTAGTCTCACGCTCTTTCTAGTTTCTCACATGGGATTATTGTTCCCGTTGTTGTCCAAAGAGTTTCCGATGCGAATCTCTGCTCCGTTTATTAGTTCTGCACAGCAGTCTTTTCTGTTAGTGACGATCACGTTACTGACTCGGTAGACATCATGCAGATCCAGCCTCCACCACGGGTCTGTCTCATTAAGGGTTGAGGAGCATCCTGTATACAACTGCTGGAGACCTCGATTACCATCAATGGCCTTCTCAGCAATCAAGTCTGCATATGTTGATGACTGTAAAGTGGCTCCTCCTACTGCCCGATTTCCTGCAAAATTAAGAAACACCCATTGTCACCCATGTTTATGCAGAGTTCAAATAAAATTTAAGACGGTGGAGGAGAAGATTGTATGTCATCTCTGGACCAAACAGAATACAAACTGAACGTCAATCTGTGCCCCTCATCAGCTCCCCTACTTAAGCGGCCCTGAGAGACTCAGGGTTTGATTTCTAAAACTGTTCTCAGTATTCTGATTGTTTGCCTCCTGCCCCTTTGACCAAGTTCGCCAGTTTGATCGACTGCCCCGACACTGCCTGTTGAATCGTTTGTATCTGGATTGTCTGTATTGTTGACTCTGTTTGACTACTGCAAATGGATCCATACACCTCCAACTTGTACGTTACACCTGGTTTCTTCTTTAACAAAGAAAACAATTTGAATAGTATTTGTTTACTTACAGATTGATTTGTGTATGCAGTACTGAATTGTCTTTTTATGGTCTCTCTTTTGTTTGAACTGCAGTGAAAAAGTTATGTCAATTACTTGTAAATTAATGTTTTTCACCTGAATGTCCATTTTTAAAAAGAAGACTCTGCTCCTGCTCGCATTGGCCTCCATTAAGAGGCTAGGGGACCTGCAGGCTTTTTCTGGTTGACGATTCATGTCTAGAGTTTGGATCAGCGGATTCCCAGGTAACACTGAGGCCACGGACCGGCTCCGTGCCCAAGGTTCCGACCTCTCACAGTTCAGAGATCATGTGGTTCAAGCACTGCCCCTGGAAGAGGCAGACCCAGCCCTAGCCTTGCTTAGGCTTTGTTCATGGAGGCCAGGAGAATGCAAATGCCGTCTCTAAGCAGAGGATGGCCCACTGGATAGTGGACGCTATTACCATACAAGGAGTGTGACATCGTCCTGGGCGTGGTATCGAACTGTCCATATTAGTATGCGTTCCGAGACCTCCTATGGGAAGGATGGACTTACGTACTTTCCTGTTTACTAGAACTTGGGACGTTCCCCGGTGTTCCAGTCTTACTGAGGCAGTAAGAGGCAGTGGCTATGTTGTTTTGGTAGGTATCCCAATTCGTCAGTCATCCAACTTGACTCAGAGTGACCGACTAAAAGAGAATGTTTTTTCCGTATTTTCTTCCATTACTTAAAATACAGTACATTTGCGTATAAAATCCTAACTTTGTGCTGATCCGCAGATCTTCAAGGAAATATGAATGAAACGCTATTCAACTTGAAGAACCCAGAACTATGGTCATCAAGCATTTATTTGTAAAAAAATTACCACGGTTACTAAACAGATAATAATTAAGACTCACCTATGCACATAATATTTGTGTACTATGGCCAAATTAATTACAAAATATTACACAAAGAAATGTACAATGTTTTGCCCTACCCCATCATTCAGGCTACACTGGAGGGTACTTGACATATTGTGCCTTTAATATTTCCTAGATATTAAATGAAAAGTAAAAACAGTAATTTAAAAAAAAAATGTTTGTTATGAATAGCATTTCTTTTGTGCTGAAAATCTGCTGACTCTAAACTCTGCCTATAGTGAATTAAGCCATATGCCAGTGTTGACAATGCAGAGTTTGCATACAAATAGATATGCATTTTGAATTCATTCCCATGAATGCTAAGTGGGTAAGTGACTTAACTATTGTTGCGGCTTAACACCAGTATCACCGCCAACACAGTTTATAATAGCAAGCCTAGGTAGAACCCAAATGATACAAATGGATGTGTAATAATCTCACATGAGACAGAACAATGTCATCTGGGAAATGGAGTTGATGAAAGAATGAATGAGAATGGAGAAAAGTGTCCTCTAATGGCTAAAGATTGGCACAAACTGGAGTCCATGGCATATTAGTTTTTAGTTATTTATTAAAGCGATCAACACTTATTAATTACCTGCCAAATACCCGTAGACTCCAGCTTCAACAATACTAAGAATGTTCAGGTCTCCAGGAATTTGAACAACCACATAACGCCCCACCATCCCACCACATGACAAATTGGCCGTGGCACCAGCTCCAAGAGTAGAAATCACACCACATCTACCAACAGAAAGATCCTCTGTTATCCATTTTTGTTCATTCTTCACTTCAGCAACAAAAATCTAATTAAAAGACAGAAAACCTCACATGGTGTTGTTGTAGATGTCAAGAAAGTTCCCAATACGAATCTCTGCTCCGTTAATCCTTGAATAACTGGTCTGTCTATTAGTGATGGTCACTCTGTTCACTCTGTACACTTTCAGTAGATCCACTCTCCACCATGGGTTGGTTTCAGGGTCAGTGTGGGTCCAGCTGCTCAACAATCCATCAAGAGCCAATTCAGGAATAGATCCTCCATAAGTTGATGACTGAGTAGGTATGCCCCATAGTGCTGCATTCTCTGCAAGGAAATTCATGGATAAAGGCCAACAAGAAATAATCTGCTTCTGCAGAAATAAGTAGTTATTTTCTGGTCAACATTGGTATTATATTGGTAAGTACTTTTATATCTGAAATTTAATAAACAAAACAGAACAAAAGTATTTAGACACTTTAGGATTCTTACCTTCTTGTCCATGTGTCATTTCTTCCATCAATAAAAACCCTGTGGAAACATTCAAATTTGCATTTAAAAAAACGATGCGGTAATGTATATGGGTCCAATATCACATTAAAAATGTTTGTGCTTCATTTATATTGCCATTCTTATATGGTATCAGCCTATTTGTGGTGTCATTTGAAGGCAGAAAATTATTAATTCCACACACAAATGTTCTACCTAATAATTGCGAATAATACATATTCTTAAGAATGTTAATTTTACAAATTAGTCAAGTCATATATCACAAGAAAGCTAAGATTCTCAGGAATCTGACTGTAAAGATAAGTTGTATGGGATACACAAAATTAATTATCCAAAGGGGATGGTAAGGGGACGCTTTTTGTCATTTTTTTGACCAGGTGGATGTCATCCCCCCTCGAGATGGACACAGAATGGACCTAATAAAACCTGAATATTAGATGATAATTTTGTTTTTATAAATATTAGATAAAATTATGAGATAAAGTTGTGGAGCAATGACAGACAGTAGGACAGTGGAGGACCTGGGCCATGGAGCAGTTCCACAGGAGCATGAAGCCATGGTGGCGCAGACAGAACAGGGGTCAATGTGGAGCAAGGTGCAAGTCCAAGGCACTCATAAACGGCCTCCTTGGTCATTTTACTGCAGTCCATGAGTGCATTGGCGGCCTCCGTAGCTGTGAATGAGCTGACAGTGAGTTCATGGATGGCCTCCATGGCCGAGACAGGACAGACCCTAAGTTAACAGATGGAGGCCATTACCTCAGAAAGTTTTATGGCCGAAGCCGACACCTCTGGAGGCACTGGAGTGGACGGGTGGACAGGAGAGGCCTCAGGAGAAGACTCGTGAACAGTTGAGACCTCTGGAGCACAGTGTGCAGCCACCACACTCCAAACGGCAATCGGATACCCCCCACCACCACACCACTGAAGGTGAGCTATTTTTCACTTTCTATATTGTATGCGTGTATGGTAAACATTTTAAATGGAGTATGTCAAATTTAGGTGAGAATTCCCCCTTTAAAAAAAAGAAAATGCCCCACAGATTAAAGGTTTAATTCATTAAATAATTGAAAAAACATTGTCTGGATGATAAAGGAAACATAAAACATTAATCTGCAAAATCCTCATGTTGGATGAAAAGATTGACACATCAATAATACAAATAATTTTTTATTGTCATTTTTAAGGTGTGGTTTCCTCCAATATGGTCATCAAGCAGAAGACTGGGTCCCTTTTCATGGGGTAAAGCCCTTTCTGTCATGATTTATGGGATCACTGTCTCATCTATGCATTGTGCGTGTGTGTGTGTGTGTGTGTGTGTGTGTAATGAGGGGTCTGAGCAGTGCGGATCCATTTGCAGCAGTTTATTAAGCAGATCGAGGTCGTACAGGCAGGTTTCAGTCACGGTGAACAGGTATATCAGAGACAAGGCAGAATCAGGAACGATATTACCAGGCAGGGTTTCAAAGGCGGGCGGCAGAAGATCACAGGGTCGATAAACAGTCCAATATCCAAGAGACAGGCAGCAGAGAATCAGAATCAACAGTAAACAGTCCAGGGTCATATACAGAAATCAGACAACAGGGCTAACCGCTTGGAATTGTCAACCAGGGCAGGACAAGACTTCACAGTGAGAGAGTCAGGGTGACTGAGTTATATAGCCCAGATAATGAGCTACACCTGGCAGGTGATTAGGTAAGTGGGTCACAGCTGGAAGTGATGGGAAATGGAGTTCGTGGCAGAGTTAATACTCAGGAGGGGGATCCCTCCGGTGGTGATCGAGAAGAGCCACAGAGACGGAACTTGTGACAGAGTGTGTGGGTACAAATCTTTTACTGTTCTTCATCTATTTTGTAACCAATTTAAGTGTGATCGTAACGTGATATTATTAAACGGTTCCAATATTTATTATTTGCTAAATAGTCTCAATTCAACAATTTCAGTGCTAGCTATTGCAATGCAATATAGTCACATAATAGCAACGCTCTCCCGCTATTCTGTCATTGGTATAAGGGGCAGTGGTGGTAATCGAAAAGATATGTACAGTTTTATACCATCCCTCTGTTGATGTTTCATTAGTCATTCAGCAATCCTTCAGCCTGAAGCACTGTATGAAAAACAACTTTTACAACCTATTTACATACACAAACAAGCAAATATTTTACATTACATTTGTTTGGTAATGTAGGTCCAAATAAATACTAAACTGAGAAAAACAATCCTAAAGATCAAGTGATAAACTAAACCATAACATTCTAAACTGAACTAAACTAAATCTAGCCGGTGAATAGAAAATCATTTCGGGCCCTCCTGGATTTTGGCAGCGTGGTAAGCCTTGTCCAGTCTCACATCCTGGCCCCCTGCACGGAGTATAAACCCTTCCTGCCCATCACGTGTGTTCACGGGGACACACAACAAGTCCCAGCTTGCAGAGGAACTATCTCAGCTGCTCCCAGCACCTGACCTGTGGAAGTGAAGGTATTGAAGGATCTACCCGTCCTGTGTTAGTCGGCCGAGACTCGCCTGGGTTCTACCATCTGCTAGCTGCTGCTACACAGCCTGCCAGCCCCAGGGGGAGCAGCCGAAGCTGCTGAAGGGGAGAGGAGAAATTGCTGTTGTTGGTGCCTCATACGAAGTTGGAGACCATCCTGGAACTAGTGCACTCACACCCTATGGTGGTCTGGTTGAACACTCCTGCTGCAGATGCTGCAGATGCTAAGATGGGTGGTCGCAAAGGACAGATGTGACTGGGACCTCATGTTGCTGTATGTCCTGTTCGTGATTCGGAATGTTCCCCAGGCCTCAACTGGCTTCACCCAATTCAAGACAATGGCACTCCACCCGGGCAGCCCAACCACGTGAGTTCCAGCACGAAGATTAAGTTATGGCCCACGTCCCCACAGCTTACCTGCAAGTTTCTGGCCACCTGTCAGGGCCCGTATAGAGTTTTAGTAAGAATTGGACCGGTTACTTACCATTTCCTTCAACCTGGACTACAAAGAACTGACCAGCTTTACCATATCAACATCCTGAAGAGATGGGTCGGGACTAGGGACCAGCTGGCTACCCTCACCACCTCCGATCCTATGGTTGTTGACGTCAACCCCTCATCTCTCGACTGCACAGAAGGAGGAGCTCCAGCTCTTCTGGCTGGACTTCCATCAAATACAATAAAACCTCTACAAATGATTCAGAATGCAGCGGCACGGCTGATCTTCAATGAGCCCAAAAGAACCCATGTTACACCTCTCTTTATCTCCTTACATTGGCTCCCGGTTGCAGCTCGCATCAAGTTCAAGGCACTGATGCTTGCATATAGAACAACCACAGACTCGGCACCGGTCTACTTCCACTCACTATTACAAATCTACACGCCCTCTAGAAGTCTGAGATCTGCTAGCGAGCGACGCCTCGTGGTACCATCTCAAAGAGGCTCGAAATCACTCTCCAGAACTTTCTCGTTCTCTGTTCCTGGCTGGTGGAACGATCCTCCCATACATATCCGGAATGCTGGATCTCTGTCAATCTTTAAGAAACAGCTGAAAACTCACATCTTTCAGCAATACCTGACCTCATCATAAAAAATAAAAAATAAAAAAAATAAATACTTCTCCTTCCCCTTGTTTATTCCTTCCCTTCTGGCATGTACTAATTTGAACACTGCCTGTGACTTGGTGTTACAAGCACTTACTCTGTCTGTTCGTCTCTCAAAAAAATGAATCGCTGTTGTACTCTCAATTGTAAGTCGCTTTGGATAAAAGCGTCTGCAAAATGACTAAATGTAAATGTAAAGGTAGCTCCAGCACCCGATCAGTCAGTTCTCCAAAGTGTTTTTCCCTCGTTCTGGGCAGACCAACATCGTGGAGCTCAACATCTGGACACCACCAGGAGTCATTGCCCAGCAGCATCCCTACCATTCTCCCTAAGTCTCGTGGGCAGGCTATTGAGGAAGAGGTTCAACAAATGCTGAAGTTAGGGGTGATCGATCCATCATGCAACAAAGTCTCAGAATTTAACGGGTACCCCAAGCCTAGTGCGGATGATTACCGGACCGACTGGTAAGGGCCCTAGACTATTGGCAGTTATCTCTCTCCAAATCTGTTGCAGCTTTGATCACAGAAATAAAAAAAAAAAAACTATAGAAAAGCATGAATGTATAAGACAGCAACAGATTTAGATTATTTAACACAATATAACATGCTGTAAATCCACATTGAAAACAGCATATGAGCTGGTTTAAGCTGATACTTTGGTGGTCTATGCTTAGTATATTCTGGTTAAACCAGCTAAGAACCAGCATCCCAGCTTTAAAACACACCTAATCGGCATATACTGTTTTTTTTTTGGTGTTGGCATCTCTGAACAAAGGAAGACATTACAGAAAACTCTTAAATGTCAATGTCAATGTAATATTATTAATACCAGTGTAAATCTAGTAAAATAGCAGAGTAAATGTTGAATGTTGTACGTTACCCAGTAAGATACACAGACACTTGTAGAGATTCTTCATGGCTGAGGAAAGGAGTGAAGTCTTTCTTTAGGAAAAACCTTTTTAGTGATGTACGTCTTATGAAGGATCATCTGTTTAAATGTGCATCACATGACCGACCTGGACTCTCCTCCCTTCATCACACTCACCTGTCTCTCATGTTTCTAACAAACACACTATTTGTTCACATAATGTCTATAGGATAAGTGTGAATTTTTTTGTAGAGTTGTTATTGTGTACATCTTCAGTGTCATGTATACTGTGCAATAACCTTCAAGAAACAAACAAATCAAAACATTATGTTCAGCTACAGATCTTTTAAGGGAGTGTTGAAACTCCCGTCAGTTCAGACAGGCCTAACAAATCAGGTGCAAACTAAAACAAACACAGATTAACAAATAGGCATCAAATACATGTGTGAGGCTTCAATGAGATCATGCTATTTCCATTCCTAGAAAAAATGAGCTTCTCTGATTCTTTTGCTTTATAAAAGATGGCTTTGTACAGTTTTACTTGCATTTTCTAACTTTAGTGTTGTTTAAAAGTTTTAGCATGAATGAATGGTGAATGTGTAAATGCTATGCTAAATGGTGAACTTTTTTTTCTGTTGTCAGGTAAAGGACCATGAAATACCACTTCCAAGATAAATTTATAACTTCAGTGTTGTCTGGTAAAACGGCCATACAAATAACACATTATAAGAACATTAGACAAAGACAGACACAACAAGGACTTACCTTTGTGAAATCATGTTGTGCCAACTTGCAAGTCCATTTGAGTCCAGGTCTCCATCTTAATTGACATCTGGAAATTCCTTGGACCTGGTTACTTACTGTCATTCTGGTCTGGTTCTTGATTATTTATTAACCAAGGGCGTAGGTTTGCTTTTGATATTGGCGGGGACCAAAGAGCCACTCACATGGTTTTCCATAATATAACATTATATTTGTCCCAAATTATTGTTGATGTTCATAATCCTGGAAGATTATGTAGCCTACATCTTTCAGCACAACCTTTGGCTTTCTGTCCGTATTAAGTAATTATTTGCTAATGTATTTACTTTAACTTCTTAAATATCAACGGTATGACATTTCAGATGGGTCCAAAATTACAAAAAGATACACATATTTAATTTTTGATCAAAATTATTGCTTCCCCCGTGTTGACTTGTTATCCCTTTTATTTACGATCAGCTACGTTTCATTGTTTTCCACTCTACAAGGCCTGTTTCGTGTTTGAGTCTTCTGTGCCCAGTTATTATTTGGTTGATAAGATATTTTGCGATGGCATTAAACAGCCTTTGCGATCTCAGCTGAGATGCAGGGGTCCATGGTCTTCTCTGGCTCATTTTGTGGACTATGCCTTATTGACCGTGAACGGTGATGTCGCTTCTGGATGGGTAGATGGGTAGGCTTTGGCGGGAAATTCGAACATGGCACTGCATCATTACATCACGTATGTAAACATAAAGATTGAGCTCCGACTTGGCTTATTCACCTCAGGATCCTGCAGGTTGCGCATTGTATATTTACAAGTTATCCTATGCTCATAGCAGCTGGAATAATCAAATGTTGTTCAATCAAAAAAATCATTTTGATGGCGGATTGTAATCCAGTAATGATTCCAGGAAACGAATGAAATTAGTTTTAAATGTGCTTCTGATTACAGATAGCCTGGCTGGGACTGCAGCACATGCTAGATGTTAATTTTAACATTAAAATTTATGTTTTTGCTATTTAGAATTTAAGTACCACCATTTATTTACAATTCAATTAGCATGAATTATTTTTTAACTAGCAATTGGTTATTTCAACTTTAGCTAAGATGTCAATTGAAAAAGGCGCTAAGTGTCCTGTCCATAGATGCAAGCTCGTACAGTACCATGGAAGCATGAAATTGGTTTGGTGTGGCAGCAGTTTTAGCAGCATTCATTGCCATAGCAACACTCCACAGCTAACCTGCTCCAGGACAGGTTGTGCTCTGGTTTGGAAAGCTCAAAGTAAAATTTGACCAATCAGCTTCAAGCTAAATGACACATCTCTGATGCAATAAGCCACTCCCCCAGATTTTCTTACTCCAAATTAAAGGATTAAACATTAGGGTTAAGATAAAATCAGATTTTTAGAGATGATTAGTTTTTATAATTATTTTATATGATTTATATAATTATTATCTCCTTAATCCATTACAAAAGCCAGCTTTGTTTAATAGTAATTATTAAGATTTTAAGTTAACGTAAAAATGGATATGTGTTAAAAGACAATCAATAGATATTTAAGTGTTTTACATAGTGTGTTAGTGTTATACCTACAACTTTATAAAGTACAACTTGCACTTTTATGGTAAGCTGTTTTCTTCACATTTTCCTCTTTCACTGATGATCGTTTCATCTTGATCTGAAGTTCTTCAATCTTTCAGTCTTTGATAGTGATTCACGCCGACTCTCTCACAAGAAGTGAATCACAGTTTCAAGGCTCGTGATTGGCTCCTCATTACTGATGTCACACGTTCATGTGCGCATGCTCCCTTAAGTCAGGATCAAGCCTGAGTTGTCAGAGAAAGCTGACGATCAGCTTCATGGTACCGACAAACCCAGACTGGACTGGTTTCGTTCGGTGGGGTTTTGTCAGATCAAAACTAATCCTGTTACCGTGAGTTTGTTTATCAGTCGCCATAATACAGGCCCCAGTTCCTTTCAGTTCAACCACATTTAAATCACATTGAAATTTTAGTCTAGAACTAGACTTAAGCCTTGTCTGTGAAACCTGGGATATATTTTCTTATAAACTTAAAAAAAACTCAAGGACAGTGCATCTATGCCTATATACTCCCTGCTCTGAGCACCATTATACACAGACACAGAAAGCTGTGATTCATGACGGTGCTCAGTTCAGGCTGTACCTGAGGACAATTAGAATAAAATGCAAACATGCTGTTCTGAATGAACGTCAGGAACAGGACGTTATTAGACTGTCCACTCCCATTCAAATCAAACCTGAGTTACTGAGCAGTTTAAGCTCAATACTTTCTGTTGGTGAATTATTCTGTTAACATTTAAAAGTAAATCCTTGATTTATTAAAAAAACTACACTGAAGGAACCAGGCTGAAATCTTGTATCTGAAGACAGCTCAGTGTTACGAGGAACTGGAGGACCTTGAGTACCACCCTGAAGACCCCGGATATAGAAAGAAAGTAGTGGGTACCAACATCACAGAATAAAAAAAGAACGATGATCATGTCACACTGTGGGATCTCATTTGTTAGTTAAGTGAGACCGTACGACAAAAAGGAGCTGCATCGCACACTGGGCTGAAATGCCAAAAAAACGTGTATTTGAGAATGTTATAAGCATAAAAACAGCGGGGTGTTGTAAAACACATTAAACACAGAACAGCAACTTTAGGGCGAGTAAATTATATAACTTTCATTTTTGATATCCCTTTTCTATAATTTATCAAATGGTATAAGATTTTATGTCTTCAGTCTTATTGGTGGAGTGAGGAGGGTCATGTGACGCCGGAAGAAGTGATGACACGTGACTCAATTATTAGTTTATGAACAACACACACACACGTGCTACAAATCTGTAAAGCTGCCAATACATCCCATTGTCTACAAGATCTTTTACATTTCTTTTTACTAAAATCAAAGGACGAACTGGTTACCAACACAAGACTAGACTAGTTACCTCGTAACTTTGGTCACCAGATTACTTAACAGTAGCTGGGCTGCCATCAGGTTTATTCGGTGAAATCGTAGACTCTTTAAATTAAATCCATTTAGCAATTCTTGTCTTTCGGTCTTTTCTAATTTAGACTTTTTGTACCATTTAAGAGTTCCCATAGCTTACTTAAAAGTAAACATGCATTTTACCCTTGTGATGAATCATACAGATTTAGAAACAATCCAAACATATGGGTATCCCCTTGAATGTGGAAAAAAATAATCCATTTACCATCTTGACTGGAAAATACCGTTTTTATTGTCACTTTTTCATTTATTGTTTGCTAATGTTACTGAATGTTTAAAGTGCATGTCCTACGGCGCTGAAATGAATAAGGGATCGTCTAGAGTGACCTCTCCTGGTTAGAGATAGTATTAACATTATAAACGTGAAGCAGCCTAGTCACGTGACCGTCGGTTGTGACTGAAAACCTTTCAGATTGCATGTTCGTGTTCACGAAGTGCTTCTTCACCTCCTTCATGAAGCTTTGGTTGCATGCAGCCTGTGACCTTTTAGTTGATTTGGTAAAAAAAAGATTGCTGCCTGCTTAGTGTAACAATTCCTTTCTCATTGATGTACCTGGTGGGTAATGGCCTTTTGTCTTTTGTGGGTTGTCTCTCAGCTATTGCTATGCTAGCTCCACAGATGAGGAATGAGCTGATTCATCATTAACCATACCCATGCTGTCCATAATTTCATTTTGAGCTACAAGCAAAAGAACTGAAACAATCTTAATTCTAGTCATATATTTTAGGTTTTCAGAAAAATTAAGCCTTCGTCCAGGCATCCATCGCTCCAAATATTAACTAAACTATGAACTAAATGATCAAATGATTTGTATGTTTGACTATTGTACATTGCTTTATTTACTGAATCATTGTCAGTATACAAATTGATGATTGTATACTGATTTACATGAACAGAATGAAAAAGGACTCTTATTTTGTTATTTGTTATTTTTGCTTCTTCTGCAGTGTTTTGCTGTTTGCCGGCCATTTAAGCTGGGCCGTGCCAAACAGAACACTGTTTTGCTGTTGCAGACTCTACAAGTCTTGTTTCACGTTTCATTTTTGGAAAAGTGTTGAAAGCCCAAGTAGATTGTAGATCTATTGGTCTCCATAATAATCAAATTGGCTTTCAATGCTTTTGGAAAAGCAGCCCTGGAGCCAGTTTTAATAAACATTTCTAAATTTAAAATAATCGAGTAGATGCAACAGCAAAATCGTCCAAAATTCACAGTTATGGTGACAGAAATGTTGACTCGAAACTTCTCCAAAACTTTCTCCGTTTAGCCTCTTGAGGATCAGATGTCATTAACCAAAAACAGCAGTCGCAGCAGCCACTCCCATCACAGCAGTGACGACCAATCGGAGCGCAGCTTCAACAGAATCACAACAATGGGCGTGGCCTTCTGAAACAACAACTGCACAATAAAACAGAATTGAGAGTTTCTATCAGAATCATAAGTCAATATGATAAGAAATGACAGATGCTCCTATCTTAAATGATCATTCTCTGTAAAATTCCGTTAATAAATGTGGCTGCGGTACCTTCACATGTGCCACAGAGTTGAGTGAAGTTGAGATGTGTGGTCCGGTTGCCGATGGGATTTTTGAGCACACAGCTGTAGGGGTTTTTATCCTGATATTCCACTTCCAGAAACAGAGAGAGATTGAAGCTGACATGAGTCAAACTGACGCTGGACACGAATTGGTTTCTTTTGTACCAGGAGAGGGTTGCATTATTCGAATTGATGGACGAACACACCAACGAACAAGATGGTGGTGATGATGAAGAACACTGTGAAGAGTCACGGCTGATGACGGGAACAGGCAGATCATCTGAAATGAAGAGAATTAAAAGTATGTAACTAAAACAGCATTTTACATCTCCTAAAGTACAGTTAAATTAAAACGTAAACTTCCAAAAAAGTTGCTTCCATATTGAGGGAACACTTCGATTTTCACCAAAGCACAAAACAAACCGCATTATTTTTGGACGGTCCCAGATGGATGACAGGTATCATGAAACAAATCACAGTGATTCGCCACGTCTTTAATCTGGGCGTGCTTGAATTGAAGACCATCACGTCAGAGTTATTATGGCACTGAAGCCCACCCCAATATTAGATTAATAAAACTGATAAGTCGTCTAATAAATGCTAGACTCTCACCGTAGACCGTGACACTGAATCTGAATGTGTTTTCTTTCTTGCTCTTGATGGTCATTTGGTAAATCCCAGAGTCGGTGGTTCTGCTGTTCGTGATGTTCAGAGATCCAGTCTGACGATCCAGCTTCAGTCTGTTTCTGAATCTCCCGTCAGGAACATCATCGTATGTGGAGACGTTTCCAGCCTTGATTTCAGCTATACGACTGTCTGGATGTCCAAATGTCCACAATATCAGATCATTTTCCTGCAGCTGAGTAACATTGGTCTGTAGAGTGACGGTTTCTCCCACAGTCACTGACACCGTTTTCACTGCATCGGAATGATCAATCACTGCAGAACAGAGTTTGTATTATTATTATTATTATTCAATAGCACATTTAAGTTCAGGTACGCTTAAGTAAATATATCTGGTCAATTTATTTTACGATAAAGGTTGCCAAAGACGGAGGTTGCCTGTAAAACATTGAATAATAGTTTTCCAACAAAATTATGGCTGGTGAAAATAGAGTGGCTAAAAAAACCACTAACCACAAAAAAGTTGGTTCTATTATATAAGTGGCTGTTTTAGAGAAAAAGAGAGAGTCATAGACAAATATATTGGCACCCTAAAAGAAATCTGATCGAATAAGGTTTTAAAAATAAATCTGTAATGTTTAACCTTTTGATCTTTCAAAAAAAGTAAAAAAAAATAAAAATGTAAAATAAAAAACAAATCGAGTTTGCCTGCCCATTAATTCCGGCTAGATGATGGTAATGCAAATATATACATTTTACACTAACTTGAAGTGGTTTTTGACTCATATGAAAAATGTGTTGATGCAAATAATTGTGCATTTTAAAGTCTCTAAAAAAAAAAAAAAAAAAAAAACGTCATATGTCTTTGCGCTATGGGATGGCAAAACCCAACTTAACCAGCAGACCGATCTCACCAAGTTTATCGGTGACGGTCTGGATCTGGTTTTGACCCTGCCTGTCTTCTGCTGATTGTTTTGCTGCCTACTGACCCTGCCTCAAGAGCCTGCCAACTTTGTTGACTCGTTGGATAGAAATGATGCTTGTTTGCAAATGTTTTATGTGATATTTGGATGGAAACCTGGCTAATGATTGTATGCTTTGAAGAAAGTAAAAGTAAGGGAAAAGAGAAAGAGAAAATGGGTTAGCAGTGACAGCAGCTTATACAGGTTTATGTTTGAATTGTCATTTCAGTCTAACTTCTTAAATGTACATTATGAAAAAAATCTCTTTAATACACATTGGGTACAATTATTTGTAGTCTTAGAAATAAGGAACACAAAGACCAAATTCTCTTTACCATACATTACAAGGAGTAAAAAAAAGTGCCCGCGCCGTGCAAGCTCAGTCCCCGTGCGCCCCCGCTTAGCAAAATAGCTTTGCAAAATAGCTTTGAAGATACCTTCCCATCAGATGGAAATAACTCGTGTCGCCTCCTCAAGTTGTCCTAACCAAATGAATATAATATTCTAGTGACAGATAGTTGGTCTGTTTAAACCAAACACAAAAGACACAACCAATGCTCTGAACGTGGGAACAGACTATATATTTATCATTTTGGTACAACTGAAGCTGCGGTAGAAATGCTCAGAACTTACCAACCAGATGCCAAAAGCACAAAGAGCAAAAAAACCATTGAGCAGAACATTTTCTTCAGGAGTTCAGAAAAGGAGAAATATGGAGCGTGGCGCATACACTTCAGAAGTCTTCAAGAACTGCTCCAGTCAGAGGAGTATGTGTGTCAACTGCAGGTTGCATTGTTTCGCCAGATCCTCTTTTCGCCCACAGTATTGTGTCACGTTTACATGAGTTGTGTCACTGCCAGATACTGATTTTGATTTGACCTCTGACGACTTTAACGATTTAGAATGATTTAGCATACAGTACTGGGTTTTAATGCCTTTGATATAATGGGTATAAATAACTTTTAAGCTGTTAACGTGACAGTTGGATAGAAATGATGCTTGTTTGCAAATGTTTTATGTGATATTTGGATGGAAACCTGGCTAATGATTGTATGCTTTGAAGAAAGTAAAAGTAAGCCAAAAGAGAAAGAAAATGGGTTAGAGGGAAACAGTGACAGCAGCTTATACAGGTTTATGTTTGAATTGTCATTTCAGTCTAACTTCTTAAATGTACATTATGAAAAAAATCTCTTTAATACACATTGGGTACAATTATTTGTAGTCTTAGAAATAAGGAACACAAAGACCAAATTCTCTTTACCATACATTACAAGGAGTAAAAAAAGAATAGATTGTTGAGCTTTGCAAAATAGCTTTGAAGATACCTTCCCATCAGATGGAAATAACGGTGTCCTAACCAAATGAATATAATATTCTAGTGACAGATAGTTGGTCTGTTTAAACCAAACACAAAAGACACAACCAATGCTCTGAACGTGGGAACAGACTATATATTTATCATTTTGGTACAACTGAAGCTTTAGAAATGCTCAGAACTTACCAACCAGATGCCAAAAGCACAAAGAGCAAAAAACAAATGAGCAGAACATTTTCTTCAGGAGTTCAGAAAAGGAGAAATATGGAAGCGTACACTTCAGAAGTCTTCAAGAACTGCTCCAGCGAGTGAGTATGTGTGTTGTGGGTTACACTTCAGATCCTCTTTTTTCACAGTATTGTGTCACGTTTACATGAGCAGTGTGTCACCACAGATACTTTTTGATTTGACCTCTACGACTTTAACGCTAGAATGATTTAGCATACAGTACTGGGTTTTAATAACTTTGATATAATGGGTATAATAACTTTTAAGCTGTTAAATCAAAAACGGAAAAAAACAGGAATAATCATTTGATCAAGGTCGGTGTTGAAATGTTGAAAATAAAACTCTGAAATGTCAACATAAATAATGTTGCCATCTGATGTTGTCAATTAATGTCGAAACAACATTTCAGCTACACTTCAACATTACCTAATCATTTCTTTTATTTAAAGGTTTAACATCATAAATAACAGAGATAGAGGCTATTGAAAATAAATAAAGAGGGACATAATCAATGCAACCGTTATATATCCTTCCAGAAGTCTGATGTCAGAACGACAACGAGTCCACCCAGCGGTTAAAGGTCAGTCTATTTCCTCTTTTCCTCTAGGGTCGAAAGCATATTTCTTAAGTTCACATTGTACAACTTGTGATTTTAATAATGCTTTAGTACATGCTGAAATTAGCATGAGGTAAGAATGAACAACACTTCTATATCATTTATTAATCTTAGTTAACATTAGCTAACAACATTACAATAAAGTTCATGAGTTAAGTGTTACCAAAACATTTGTGTTAAAGTAACACGGTAGATTTCGGAATAGGGAGTTACAAATATATTTAAAGACTAATGTACAACATTACGTAAAACTTTGTCAGAACGTAGGAAATTAGACAACCAAACAAAATAATATGTAGGCTAAAGTTTTGTTTGGGGAAGCACAATCTCTATTCAATCAATTATACATAGTCATAAAAACCACATAATGTATTTGCCATCTAACCAATGCTATTAGTACAATTATAATGCATAGATACAGTTCTGCAAGTCAAAACCTTCTAGCACCGATTGCAAAAAGACTTAGCATAGTTACAACTCTCATAATTAGAAGAAACAGTCATAATTCTGAATGCAATTGTAATAGTCTCTCATTTCCTCCTCAGAATTGTGAGATAAAACGTCACAGTTACCTTATTTTATATTTTATTTAGTGGTGGAAATGAAGACATTTAATGAATGTGTATTTAGGGAGTCAAAGACACTGTTGAGTTTCAGGCCATTAATGTCTTGTATTACAGAGACCTGTAAATAAAACATTTCTGTTATTACATATCACGATTATATGATCATTTGTAATTGTGCAGCCCGTGTCATATGTTATTCTATGGCTGTGACAACATACTCACGATTGTCATCGTTCACTATCCGCATCACTTCCTGTTTAGGCGTTTGGGACCAACTCAGTGTCACGTTTGTGAATCCTCTATCAGCCAGAGCAGATCCCAACTGGAAAAAAGATTCAAACTAAACTGATTAGATCAGAGGATTTCTCGTGTACCAAACAGTACTTTTGTGAAATCATGTCTCTTTAAGATGTGAGAATATGGTAGATGTGTTTATGTTGTAAATAACTGACTAATAAATCCTGATTCTCTCTTTGCAAATGCAACATCACTGAAGAAGAACGACAGCTGATTTTGTTTTTTTGTCTCACCCGTTTCAGAACGTTTTTTCTCATTGTAGGGTCAGTCAAATCTTTACTGGAGTGAAACAACAGCTTTACAAACGATTTTTTTAAACAGGGACCTAGAGAAATATATTCATATACTTTAGGTGAATATGAAAATATGGTTTGCACCTTACAAAGAAGCTTGCTTTTATTAAAACCTATCCAAGCTCCTCACTGCGTCATTTACAAAATATACTAACCTGAAGACATTATTAAGTGATATATTATACAGCAATATTACTGATGTATACCTTGTCCATAGACCTTCACCTCACACAGAGTGAGTATCTTCATGTCTCCAGGAATGATCAGAGTCACGTAACGTCCTTCCATCCCACCGCAGAAGTAGTTGTAGGACTCACCTGCTGGAATAGCAGGAATAACAGCACATCTACAGACAGAAGAAAAAAATACTGCCATATCTGCATTAATCCTTCACAATTGTTCTCAAAGTTTCACGATTTCTCCACTTGTAGTTTCTCACATGGGATTATTGGCGCTTGTTCGTTGTTCTCCAAAGAGTTTCGACGTGAATCTCCGCTCCATTTATTTGTTCTGCACAGCAGTCTTTTCTGTTAGTGATGACCACTTTATTGATTCGGTAAATATAACGCAGATCCAGCTTCCACCACGGGTCTGTCTCATTAAGGGTTGAGGAGCATCCCGTATACAACTGCTGGAGACCTCGATCAATGGCCTTCTCAGCAAACCCGTTCATAGATGTTGATGACTGAAAAGCAGCTCCAGGTACTGCCAGATTTTCTAAAAGATGTATGGTAAAAAAAATTCATAACGAGAGTTATTACTGCATCAGTCACCCTCACCAAACCGAACTGTGGAAGCTATGATCCTTTATAATGTTTCAAGTGTGGTATGATATTACATTCATTATATATTAATGTAGAATATTGGTTAGAATGCTCTATAACAATGAATTACCTGCCAAGTACCCATAGACTTCAACCTCACAAAGCAGAAGAATTTTCCCGTCTCCAGGAATGTGAATATTCACGTAACGTCCATCTAATCCATCACATGAGTAGTTGTAGGACTCACCTGCTGGAATAGCAGGAATAACAGCACATCTACAGAGAAACACATACTGTCATATCTGCATTAATCCTTCACATTTGTCCTTGTAGTCTCACGCTCTTTCTAGTTTCTCACATGGGATTATTGTTCCCGTTGTTGTCCAAAGAGTTTCCGATGCGAATCTCTGCTCCGTTTATTAGTTCTGCACAGCAGTCTTTTCTGTTAGTGACGATCACGTTACTGACTCGGTAGACATCATGCAGATCCAGCCTCCACCACGGGTCTGTCTCATTAAGGGTTGAGGAGCATCCCGTATACAACTGCTGGAGACCTCGATTACCATCAATGGCCTTCTCAGCAATCAAGCTTGCATTTGTTGATGACTGTAAAGTGGCTCCTCCTACTGCCCGATTTCCTGAAAAAAAAAAAACTATTGTCACCCATGTTTATGCAGAGTTCATGATGGTAAAGCATGTCATTTCTGCAACAACAATCCCACTGTCACCAAACAGAATTACAAACTGAATGTCAATCTGTGTCCCTCATCAGCTCCCCTACTTAAGCAGCCTTAAAATATTATTATTTTTCCATATATGATAAATATCGGCATATAAAACGTTTCTGTTAAATCTCATCATCTGTTCTTCAAGCACAAAAAAACAATTTATGACAACGTTATGGCAAATAACCTAAAAACCTAATCAGTACACTGTAATTCACTTTAATGTATACTTCCCTCAAGTGCATTTATATTGCATATATATATATATATATATATATATATATATATATATATATATATATATATATATATATATATATATATATATATAAAAATGTTATTAGCACTTTATACAAAGTATTGTTTGTAGTGTGATTGACTGATCCTGTCAAAGGATGCAACCCCTAACTACATGTGTAATGCTTACTGCCTGATATGTTTCTGTACCAGTCACTTTCCTCGATTCCGGATCAGCAGGGAATTTCATTGCCAGAACCCTCTGCTGCCAGCTCAAACTACAAGTGTCAGATATCAACACAATCTACCAGGTACAATCAGGAAAAACATTAAAACAAACAGAATGTTCATCATCAATTTGGACCCGTAGGACAACTACACACTGAGAAAATCAACTTTCACTGGTTCTGGAACCACCACCGACATCATTTTAGGACAACTGTGGTTGGTAAAACATACAGATCGACATTATGTCCATAGAAAGTCCCCTGGAAAAACAGTCTTCTGGACAATCAAAGATCCTTATAACCTGATAAGAATCAGAGAGGGAGATGATGTCACAATGCACTTGTGACATCGTAAAAAGAATGGCATCTACGCTAATATTAGTCCTGTCTCTTTCTCAATCTGCTTTCACAGTTTGTATCCAGACTAGATGGTGGATCAGCACCCAGAGATTATGTTCATCAGAGACCAGAACACCTAGATGCGCCCGTCGACAGATCACCAGATCCTGATGCACACACACACACACACACACACACACACACACACACACACACACACACACACACACACACACACACACACACACACACACACACACACACACACACACACACACACACACACACACACACACACACACACACACTAAGTCATTTACACTATCTGACACAGCTGTGTTTAAAATTGAACTGGAAGTTAAGTGCTGGGCGTCCGGTCAGAGGAGAACTGACCCCAACTGAGTCTGGTTTCTCATAAGGTTTTTTTTTTCTCTATTCTGTATGGATGGGGTTTTGGTTCCTCTGGCTTTCTTTGTTGGGGACACTTAACATCTAGTGATTATCGTCGAATTGATTACAGAGATCGTCTCTGCATTTAATAACAAATTGGTCACTCTCGTCATTATACATCCCTTGTACTCTTCTACATTAACTGTACAGTGCTTTCATACAACCTGTGTTGTTAAAAGCGCTATATAAATAAAAATGATTGATTGATGAGTGGAAGACATCTTTTGTGGTCCTTACTGGTCACTATGAGTATCTTGTTATGCTGTATGGCCTCATCAACGCACCTTTGATTTTTCAAGATTTCCTGCACAAGTTTGTAAATTGGTGACATTTTGATCTATTCCAAAAATATCTCGGAACACTAGGAACATGTGACGGCGGTGTTACAGGGATTATGCGAATATGAACTCTTCCTAAAGCCTGAATATTTCAGTTTTCATCTACCCTCTGTGCAATTTCTAGGATATATCATTGATTCAAGTGGCGTGCAGATGGATGAGGGGAAAGTTTATGCAATTACCTCCTGGCCAGATTTCTTGGATTTGCTAATTTCTATTGTCGTTTTACCAATAATTACAGTATCATCACCAGTCCTCTAACGTCCCTCCTGAAAGGCAAACCCAAGTCTCTGTCCTGAAATCCGGCAGCTACTACTCTAAAACAGGCGTTCACTAACACCCCACTCCTAGTACATCCTGATCCCGAAATCCCCTTTATGGTTGTAGATGCCTCTATCACCAGTAGGAGCTATATTATCTCAGCAGCAGAGGAAACCAGCTGGACTGCATTCATGTGCCAAAATTTCCAGGAAGCTTAGCTCGGCGGAAATGAATTACGACATCGGCAACAGGCAGCTACTGGCTATAAAACTGGCTCTAGAGGAGTGTCTGAAGGGTGCTGCATATTCATTCATGGTTTGGACGGATCGTAAGAACCTCAGGTAAACAGTTTGTTCCCCGGTTAATGCACTCACTCGTACTTGGGCACTGACCACCCTGGGGCCATCAACACTCTTTCGCTGCTACAAGATTGCTTCTGGGACCACGGATGTGAGAAGGTACGTGAGTGGATGTAGGGATTGTGCTATGTCCAAAGGTCTATGACACTTACCAGCTGGCAAGTCCATAACCAATCCCAAATCGCCCCTTGTCACTAGGTGGGGACTTCATTACAGATCTGCTACCCTTGGAAGGGAACACGTGTGTTCTTGTTATTGTGGACAGATTTTTAGAGTTTTGCCGATTATTACTCCTTAAGAGTTTATCTACCGCCCTGGAACCTGCAGAAATGTTGTTGTTTAATCAAGTATTCAGGTTATTTGGACTCCTGGAGGATATTGTCTCTGATCGTGGACTATTTCCATGGTGTAGAAGGCCTTCTTTTCTCTCCTAGGTGTGACTGTCAGCCTCTCCTCAGGATATCACTCTCAATTCAATGGACAGACACAGAAGAAATTCCAGGAAGTGGAGCGATTTCTCTGTACCTTATGCCATAGCCATCAGAACTCCTGGAATCAGTTTTTAGGCTGGGCCGAGTAAGCCCACAAAATTCCTTTTTGCTACTTAACCTACTTCTGCACTCACTCCCTTCCAGTGCGTGCACAGTTTCCTGCCTCTCTTATTCCCATGATCCAGAGAAACTTCTGATGTTCCTGCGGTTATCAACTGAGGGGTTTAATGTCATGGATCTGCCAGGTTCTGCCACCAGGTTCTTTGTCTCTAATGCTCTTCTTTGTAAATAAACCTTGTGAATGTTTTACCTACCACCTGTGTGACTCTGCTTCCGTTACACTAACTTTGCGCTATTCAGCTTGAAGAACCCGGAAATAGAGTCATGAAGCATCTGACTAAAATGACCATGGTTACTAAATAGATAATAATTACTATTGCTAAATTAATTACAAAATTGTACACAAAGGTATTTTCATGCCCAGGTCTACACCAATAAGATTTGCCATGTTATAAACCAATGGAATGAAAGAATGAATGAGAATGGAGAAGAGTGTCCTCTAGTGTCTAAAAAGAGTGGCACAACAGCTGAACACCATGACATATAAATGTTTATTTTAAAAAAAAATTATTAAAATGCGCTGCAAAAATGAATTACCTGCCAAATACCCGTAGACTCCAGCTTCAACAATACTAAGAATCTTCAGATTTCCAGGAATATCAACAACCACATAACGCCCCACCATCCCATGGCATGAAAAAGTGGCCGTGGCACCAGCTCCAAGAGAAGAAATCACACCACATCTACAAACAGAAAGATCCTCTGTTATCTATTTTAGTTCATTCTTCACTTCAGCAACAAAAATCTAATTAAAAGACAGAAAACCTCACATGGTGTTGCTGTAAATGTCAAGAAAGTTCCCAATTCGAATCTCTGCTCCATTAATCCTCGTATTATAAGTCGGTCTATTAGTGATGGTCACTCTGTTCACTCTGTACACTTTCAGTAGATCCACTCTCCACCATGGGTTGGTTTCAGTATTAGTGTGGGTCCAGCTTGACAATCCATCAAGAGCCAATTCAGGAATAGATCCTCCATAAGTTGATGACTGAGTAGGTATGCCCCATCGTGCTGCATTCTCTGCAAGGAAATTCATGGATAAAGGCCAACAAGAAATAATCTACCAATGCTGAAGACTTTTATCAAACTTTATTATTCTTCATCAGCTATATATCTACCACAGGATCAGAAATAAGGGTGTAAAACATATGTTTAAAACAAGGATAAAAGGATGATAGTGAAGATCTTGTTTTGTTATTTTAAAAATCCGACATTTGTTATTCAGTATAATTCTAATCTTGGCCTTGCATGATGTGCTTGGTATGTTCTATTAAACAAGTATCAGTATAATCTGACAATAAATATATGTAAAGGCTGTTTCTGAAAGATACATTTTGGAGGGAAATATTGCCTGTTAATAAGATGTTTATTTTCTGACTTGGTATCAGGGAACTATAACCCTCATGATTATAAAACTAACTACATCAGATCTTCATGAAAGGACAAAATTTCTAAGTACTTTTATATCTGAAATTTAACAAACAAAACAGAACAAAGTTTATAGCCACTGAGGGATTCTTACCTTCTTGTCCACGTGCCATTTTTTCAATTAATAAAAACCCTGTGGAAAGAGGTTTTGTTAAATCACATTCAAATTTGCATTTGAAAAACGCAAACGCGTATGATTTCAAAATTGTGTTTCTTTTATATGGCCATTGTTATATGGTATAAGCCAATGTGTACTGTCACCTGAAGGCAGAAAATTTAGCTTAGCTTATTCTTAACTGTGTATTTTTATTTTACAAAATAGTTAAATAATATCTCAAGAAACTTGAGATTCTCAGGAATCTGACTGTAAAGATAAGTTTTACGGGATACACAAAATTAATTGTCCAAAGGGGATGGTAAGGGGATGCTTTTTGTCATTTTTTTGACCAGCTGGATGCCATCCTCCCTTGAGATGGACACATAAGGGACCTATAAAACCCGAATAACAGATTTTCACACATTTTAAAAATGTTGGCATTTATTGTAATCCATTTGCAACTGAATCTATTTGCCTTTGTTTGTGACACTTTCTCTCTTTCAGGTAGTAGTTTACATACACGCTGGGTACAAATCTGTTTATCTTATACTGTCATCTATTGTAACTGTAAAATAATATTACTAAACTATTTCAAATATTAATTGTGCTAAAAATATTAAATGTGCAAAATAGATTTAACTCAGTAGCAACACATATTCGGCTATTCTGTCAATTTCTGTCATTGGTATAAATTGGGCAGTGGGTGGTAATCGAAAAGAGATGTACTGTTTTATCCCATCCTGCTGTTAACGTTTCATTAGTCATTCAGCAATCCTTCAGCCTGAAGCACTGTATGAAAAACTATTTTTACAACCTATTTACATACACAAACAAGCAAATATTTTACATTACATTTGTTTGGTAAAGTATATCCAAATAAATACTAAACTGAAACAAAGCAGATAAACAATACCACAACACACTGAACTAACCTTAATCTAACTTTAAAAAGTGTGTGTGTGTTTTATATATATATATATATATATATATAATATACACACATACACACATATACATACATACACACACATGCACAGTTCTGTTCTTCTGTTAATTCTGAAATATTGAATGAATCACAGTTTCCAAAAAAATAAAAGGCAGCACAACTGTTTTAAACATTGATAATAATCAGACATGTTTCTCGTTCAGTAAATCATCATATTAGAATGATTTGTTAAGCTCATTGAGCTGGTTAAAACTGATGCTTTGGTGATTTATGCTTAGTATATTCTGGTTAAACCAGCTAAGTACCAGCATCCCAGCTTTAAAACACACCTAATCGGCATACACTGTTTTTTTTAAAAGGTGTTGGCATCTCTGAACAAAGGAAGACATTACAGAAAACTCTTAAATGTCAATGTCAATGTAATATTATTAATACCAGTGTAAATCTAGTAAAATAGCAGAGTAAATGTTGAATGTTGTACGTTACCCAGTAAGATACACAGACACTTGTAGAGATTCTTCATGGCTGAGGAAAGGAGTCAAGTCTTTCTTTAGGAAAAACCTTTTTAGTGATGTACGTCTTATGAAGGATCATCTGTTTAAATGTGCATCACATGACCGACCTGGACTCTCCTCCCTTCATCACACTCACCTGTCTCGCATGTTTCTAACAAACACACCCACATAATGTCTATAGGATAAGTGTGAATTTTTTTGTAGAGTTGTTATTGTGTACATCTTCAGTGTCATGTATACTGTGCAATAACCTTCAAGAAACAAACAAATCAAAACATTATGTTCAGCTACAGATCTTTTAAGGGAGTGCTGAAACAGTTCCCGTGCAAACTAAAACAAACACAGTTCAGACAGGCCTAAGGCTTCAAATCAGGTGAGACAAACTAAAACAAACACAGATTAACAAATAAGCATCAAAGGTTTAACCTCCGGCTGTAACCTCCTTCCCTGCTTTTGCCTACAATGCTACATGTGATGCAAGGCTTTATTTCAGAGGAAAAGACAAGATCATGAAAACAATTGGCAACATCTCTTGTTGAGACTTATTTCAGATTCTTCTGGTCAATCGGCTCTTTACCTAAAAAGGACAGGATCAACTCAACTCTAAATAAAACATGAATGAAGACAAAAGTTTTTGAATTTTAAGAAATACTACTTCCAAGGATTTTAACTTTGATGTTGTCGGTTAACAAAGCATTAGACAGAGACAGAAGCAGGTTTGTGAACTCACGTTGTGCCAACTTGCAAGTCCAAGCCCCTCCATCTTAATTGACATCTGGAAATTCCTTGGACCTGGTTTGGTCTCCTTCAGTCATCTTTGGCCTCTGTTACTTACTGTGATTCTGGTCTGGTCCTTGATTATTTATTAACCTTTGGTTACTGCAGTTTACTTTGACCTCCCTGCTTGTTGCCTCACTCCTTTGCAGCCAGGTGTTGACAACTGGGAGGTCAAGTCGACTTATTTATAGAGGAAAAAGACGGTGGAGATGGACAATAAATGAAAACAATTGGTAACAGCTTCAATCCTGCTGATTGTCGTGACAGTAGGAGCGGAGTTTGGGAAGGGGCATGAACCTGCAGGCCTTGAAGAATCTATCAACAATGGGTAGAATGGTGGTGAAATTATTTGAAGGTGGTAAATCTGTAAAAAGGTCTACTGCTATGTGCGACCAGGGTCTTTGAGGAATGAAGAGTGGCTGGAGCAGACCTGCAGGTCGTTGATGAGATGACTTTGCTGTATGATTCTCACCACATCCGCCTGGAGAGTGGGCCACCAGAATTTGTTTGTGGTGAGTTGAAGAGTTGCAGGGAATGCCAGGATGTCCTGCACTGGGAGTGTCATGAATCCACTGTAGAAGACGGGTACGAAGATGTTGTGGTACGAAGGTGAGTGACAATTAGGTGGTGGTGGTTCATTGTTTAATGCCTCTGTAATTTCAGTTATGATGTCCCATTCTACTGGGGCTACAATCAGGGTTTGTTGAAGGATGGGTTTGTGACTGGGAGAGCTTAGTGCATGTTCAAACTGTCTGTCAAAGTGTCCATTCTTGGATCCTGGTATATACAGTAGGTGATTTTGAAATCGAATATGGTGAAAGATAAGGACCATCTGGCTTGTCTGGGGTTCAGTCTTTTAGCTGATCTGATATATGATCTGATATATTCTAGATTTCTATTAACTATGAGTACCGTGAACGGCAGTTTCACCCCCTCCAACCAATGCCACCATTCATCGAAGGCGGTCTTCATGGTTAATAGCTCTTGATTTTCAACATCATAGTTCCTTTCAGCAGGGTTGAGCTTGCGGGAGTAGATGGCACAGGGAAATGATTTTGGCGGTGACAGTGACATGACGCTGTGACAGTATCACCCCGATGCCAGTGTTGGAATCATCCACCTCCACTACAAATTCTTTCTGTGGGTCAGGATGGGGAAGAATGGGTGCTGTGTTGAACTTTTTCTTTAACGCCTGGAACACCTCAAGGCACTCGGGCGACCATTGCAGACGACGAGTCCCCTTCTTGACTATGGATGTGAGTCGTGCTGCCATGGCACTGAAATTGCAGATAAAAGTTTGCAAATCCTAGAAAGCATTGTATCTCTTTTAGTGTTGTGGGTTGTGGCCAGTTGATGACGGCATAAGTAATGGAATGCGCACTGCTCTGATGTAGTAAAACTCTTTGATGGAGGGAAGACTTCTCCTTCTCTTCCTCTTCCTCCTAGAAAGCTTCTTTCTTAAAAGTTTTAAGCAGGTGATTTGGACTTGCCCTGAGGGGTGCTTGTCCAATCAGTGTGGAGCTACAGGGTGTGTTCACACCCAGTTTGGCTCCTTTTCCATGCATAAATTACTGTATGTTTACACAGAGTTTCTGTCCCATCTGTAGATAGCATCTCTGCAATGCCCTACGCTTTATAGAACATTTCCTACATCCCATATCACAACAAAATAACAAACAATAATAACAAACAAATTTCCTCAAAAAAAAGTGGTTATTTTTGTAGCTTGTGTGTTTGTTTAACCCTCGGGACAAATAATGTACACCAAGAAGGAGATTTGAGACAGGTGGAACTCACACTTCTTCAATTTGGCATATAGGTGATTCTGTATGAGATGCTGAAGGACTGCTCTGATATGGGATGTTTGACCTGAGATGAGAATTCTGGTGAATATATGAGGATATTGTCAATGTACACAAAGAAGTGTTGGTTCAGCATGTCTCAGAAAACCTATTGGAGAGGCTAAACGGCATGACCAAATATTCATAGTGGCCAGTAGTGCTCGACAAAGCAGTTTTCTATTCATCCCCTTCATGAATACTGATCAGGTTATAGGCATTGCGCAGACTGAGCTTGGTAAAATGTTTGGCACTCAGTAGTTCCACAGTAAAGGTTACCTGTACTTCACCGTTATGTCGTTCAAGCTGGGGTAGTCAATGCAGGGATGAAGACCACCATCTTTCTTTTTAACAAAGAAGAACCCAGCCAAAGCAAGTGAGGTCGAGGGACAGATGAAGCCTCCTCAGTGTAAGACTTCATGGTTTCAGATTGTGATAGAGAGAAGATGCGATCACTGGTGGGTACTGCATCTGGTATGAGATCAAATTGCACAATCATAGGGACGGTGTGGTGGTAATTTTGTGGCCTCCCTCTCACTGAACGCTGCCGCCAGATCCTGATATTCGGCTGGGATTGCAGGGGATTCTAATTGACAGGACTTGCTCAATAGTGGAAGATCTCTGATGCACAGGCGTTAGGCAGTGGTGAGTACAGTGGTCTCCCTATCGTGTGAGTTCCTTATGAGTCCAGGAGATTAATTACTCAAGTGAATAATTAATAATTACTCACCCTTATATATTCCAAACAAATTTTACTCAAATTAAAAGGAAAACAAATTAACATATTGTAACGTAGAGTCAGAGACATCCATTTGCTAGCCCTTTATTGAGAATAGTTTAACAGCCAAAAAGTCAACAACAGTGTCAGGGATATATGAGACAGAGGCAGAATCATAAACAGTACTAGGCAGGGGTCGAGAAAGGCAGAAAATATCAGAGTTGATAAATCCAGGCACGGGGTCAATGGGAAGGCAGCAAATAAACAGGGAATCAATAGACAGTCCAAGGTAAAAACTGAAAAAAGTCAGGTATAAACACTCAGAATTATCAGCCAGGGTAAGGATAAGACTTCACAATGATGAGGTTCTGAGCACAGCTTAAATAGCCGGTCTAATGAGGTACACCAGGGCAGGTAATCATTCTAAGGTAAGGGCATATGGGAAACCCCGTGGCTGTCGGAGAGAGCCACACAGGCGTGGTTCATGACACATATTTTTTAAAAATAAAACACTATAATACAAATTTCTGAAAAATCGACTATTAAGACTTTCCAACCCATATCAAGATTTTATCCTTATCAATTACAGAGCACTTTTCCCAAACTTTTGTTTCCCACATAATTTCCTTTGTAAAAATCTGCACATTTAAATTTATTTTCTGTTTAAACACAACACTCTTTTTTTAAGACCATAACATCTAAACTTTACATTTCAGCCTTTAAGCATTTTTTTCTAATTAACTAATTAATAATAATAATTTAAAGAATTATTATAAATTAAGTAACTAAATGTTTATATTTATATTTTTATCCAATCTCTTCACTAAGTTTGCGGATGACACGACTGTGGTGGGTCTCATCAGTAACAGAGATGACACAAACTACAGGAGCGAGGTGGAGAAGAAGGAGATTGTTGTTGACTTCAGGAGAGTGAACACCCAGCATGCTACTCTGACCACCAATGGTGCGGTTGTGGAGAGAGTGAGCAGCACCAAGTTCCTGGGTGTTCACATCACAGAGGACCTCTCCTGCACTGGCCAGGAAAGCACAGCAGCGTCTCTACTTCCTCCTCAAACTGAGAAGAGCCAGAGCCCCTTCATTGTGTGGTACGGCACCTGTAATGGTCATATGGAGCTTTTCTGGTGACATCAGTTTAATGACTTGGTCATGAGCATGACATCATTAAGCCCTCAATGAAACACCTGCTTTGCTTCATAGTGAATGTTATGTGGTATTGGAGAGATAACGGCACTGTCCATCAGATATTGAGACAAAGTCAATACAGTTATAATTCCGTTTATTAAACAAAGCTAGATTTCAATATGTTTCTTCAATATGTTGTTTAATGTATAAATCAGAGTCAGGGAATCCAGCCAAGGGGTCGAAAGGCAGGCAACAAACACTCCTAGGTTTGGGGCATGATGGGTAATGTAGTTTGGGAAGATTAAGACTCAGAGGGAGGTTTCCCCCTGGTGGCCGTCAGAGAGAGTTCATAACACAAAACATTAGCCTACATATTATTTAGTTGGGTTGTCTAATTTCCTTCAGGTTCTGTCAGAATGATTTATATAATGCTATCTACTATGTTTCTCATATAAAAGCGTTTTGGTAACACTTTACAATAAGGTTCACTAGTTAAAATAAACTAAGAATGAACAATACTTTTATAACAATTATTAATCTTAGTTGATGCAGATTTCAGCAATTACTAGTGCATTATTACAATCACAAGCTGTATTTGTTGACATTAGTTATCGCACTTTGAGCTTACACCAATAAACAAAAATAACAACAGAGACAAGAAAACACAGGGAAAATAGTGGCCTCGTCTGGTGGCTTCAACGAGCGCAGGATCTCACACTGTGCTTGCTTCAAACTGGTTTTCTATAAAATACAAATATTGTGACTATCTAAAAGTTAACAAGTTAATGTTAGTTGTGTTTTTGGCTTTTGTTAAGGGAACAGATCACCCCAAAATTAAAATAACTACCTTTCTTGCTTCATAGGATGGTAAAAAAAAAAAAAAATGTCAGAACATAATAATATGCCCCGGGAACAGTATGAGTGTAACTAAAATGTTTTTTTATGTCAAAACACATCAGCATGTTGAAAGTTTGTATGCATGTTCATGACCCTAAATGAGAATAAAATTGCAACATTTAAAGAAAAAAGCATAGGTTTTTTCTGTATTAAAATGAATGGGCAAAAGCTTTTTTGTTGCTAAAAAAAAGTATGAACATAACTGTAATTTTCTGACAACCTGCATAGCTAAAATGACTCTCCTGTTCAGTATCCTTGTCTTGCCTTATAATAAAAATGTCCAAATATCTGTATACAATGCATCTGCCAGTTTGTACTTTTTAGAGAAGTACATTATTTTGCAAATATTGTCTCAAACCAAATTCATTAAATTTTGCTTTAATTTAAAAATAAATAAATAGTGATATTAATGCATTTTACTGGAAACAAATACTACATCAGCCGTCAGATACAGAACATTTACAAACAAAGCAGGCAATCAGACTCTGAATCAGAATCAGAAAAAAAAGACTCAACTTCCTCCTGTCTGCTTTCAGTTCCCTTTCTGTTACTGGCAACTGGCTAGAAAAGATGAAGATGAGACTCATAAAATATATGTGAAGTTATTCAGAGCGACAGAGTAACCCATCAGACCCGGCTGTTCATAACACAGCTGACAGTCACGTAATCTACTCTAACTGTAAACACAAATATAGATGAAACATTGAAGAGGAGGAGTTATGACCTGCCACACTATCTTCAAATTTCCCTCCAAAAAAGGAAAACGCATCATGTGATGTTGGAACAAACCATTGCTGTTTTTTTATAGGGGTTGACAGTTGCTGTGTCAAGAAATGGCATCCTGTTCTTGCTTACTGCTGACTACTCAGTGCATAGCACCTACTGTTTTCTAAGGAATAGCGTGTGAAGCAGCGTACAGTAAGCAACAAATGCTTAATTGTCACATGACAAACACATGCATGAATTCAGCACAGCTGTCGAGGCTGGTACCACACAAAGAATGGCTTGTTCATAACTTATTTCATAATTAATAAACTTGACATATTTGACAAAAGTATTTTATACTTCAGTACTGTAGTAAATTATAAAACGATATGGAATAATATTGAGTATAAATTATCAGACAAACACCAGTTTATTGGGACCAAAACACATCTAATGAGCACATCTAATAACACTGCATTATTAATAAGGCGCTTCATTTCAACTTTTTCAATATTTTTTAACGTTTTTGTGATGATAAACGGTCTGGTATGTGATGGGAAAAAGAGTAGGGCAAGTTTGACTAAAGGCAGATTCAAACACGTTTCGATCGGAAAAGTCCTTCAACAGCAGAACGGTTTGTGTTTTTGAATAAAATCACCCCAAATCACTTACACAGCATACATTATCATTGGTCATATACGTTATAATAACGGTTTCTTTGTCGAAGCTGAAAATGACCACTAGATGTCACCATAGAGACACAAGGAGCCGAGATGTCCCATAAGTCAATGTTCGACGTTCACGGGAACCTTCATTTCTCCCAGTGTCCTGATGCAGAACTGACTGAAGAACCCATCACTTCAGCGTCTCCCTCTGAATCTAACACACCTGACTCAGATCGTCTGCTAATCAGGAGATAATGAGCTTCTGATCGGAGAAACTTGACAACAACTTCGTGTTTCTTCTTCTCATCTCTCGTAAACCAGGTGGAATATTAGGCCAGTATCTTAACTAATACAAACACAGATTAACTAACGAAGTAAAGATTCTTGCCATGCTTTAACTTTAGTTGGTTCCCTTTTCTGCTTAGTCTCTCTTTGTATGATTTAGCAGCTTCCACATATTTTTTCCCATGGTTTAGGCCCCATCCTTGCATGCGTACAGCTATGTGAGGATTTTGTACCGTACCGATTTTTTTGCGTGCTGGGTCACAGAGTGGATAAATCTTGTTATCACTGGGAAAAACGGCATTTGGGAAAACCGCTGTGTTTCCCTTGCAACTGTTGGATGCGGTATTTGGGAAAGAAAGAAACACAAGGGCTGTATACACACAAGCTTAACAAAATAGGAAGACACACCACTTATCAAGAGGAACAAACATACTACAAACTGAATACAAAAACCACACGAAACTCACAGGGACACTGTAAAGCTGGAATGAACCTATTACTATTGTTGAGACTATTTCACTCAAACGGCTCTTTACCAGGAAGGATCAACTCAAGGCGAAATAAAACACAAGACAAGTTTTTGGATTTTTAGCTTGCAAGGATTGCGCTGTCGGTTGCAAGCGGGAGAAAAGCAGGTTTCTCCTTTACCTCCCTTTGCCTCCGAAGCTCAGGTCACAAGTTGCTTTATTTATAGAGGAAAAGACAAGACACAATAAATGAAAACAATTGGCAAAACATCTCTTGTGCGTCAGAATCTTCACTCCTTCAGATTCTTCTGGTGCCCCTATCAGTATTATACGGAGGCCGTGTTATGACCAAGAATCAAACTGAAACTAAAAGGGCCACAGGTGCAGAACTGTCAATATTCAACTCTAGCATTCTGTTCCCACCAGGCTGACAAAGCCTGGCACCCGGTGGACACGTACACAACTCCAACAACTATTGTTCAAAAACAGATCTAAATGTGAAATAAGCAGACTTTCTGTATGACACGGTTTTCATATCTAATCTCTTCAGGTTATACTGAATGAATAAAAACTACAAATCATCACCCAATGAGAATTATATAAAAGAAAAGAATACAAGAATATTGTAGAACAGTGGTTCCCAACCTTTTTTAACTCACAGCCCACACAACCAAACACATATGTTTCCGCGGCCCACTGCAAAAAAATTTAAATGAACCTGTTATTTGTGTCGGGTTAGTAACTGAGTACTCAGAAGCATGACTTTTAACTGTCTTTATTGAATAAACGGGTAAACGCATAGTAACAGTTTATTATTATTTTTTGTTATTTAATTAATTATGATATTTAATTATTACTACACATTTTTACGTACATTAGCAATATTATTATTTCTATTGATAATAACTGGCTGCCCCCCTGCAATACCGTTGCAGCCCACTGGGGGGCCGCGGCCTACAGGTTGAAAACCACTGTTGTAGAACATAAAACTTTCAAAAGTAAAAAAGTAAATGAAAGGATATATGTTGGGTTTCTAATCAAATACTTTTCAGATGTTTAAAAAAGTGTTTGTACCTGTGAATGTCTAGACGTGCAGGTATCGTTCTGACATCGACTACGACCAAACACAACATGTTAGATGAAAAGTTTTCTTCGGGAGTGTGTGTATGAGTCATCACAATGTGTGTGTAACGATGAACTGTAGACAAGCTTTCAGATGGAAAGCAAACAGAGAGAATCAGGAGACCTTACTAATCACCATGAAGATGGCTTCCAGTACAGCACTGAACCTTTACCTTCAGCCTGACTTGTGACTCACAAACACATCGTGTTCATGTGTACAGGGCACTCGTGCTTCACATTTTGGCGTTATATGTATTCCCAGGCGAATGAGTTGCTAGCATGCTCTATTAGTTGAGCTACAGGAACTTCTTCAGCCTAAATATCACTGATTGCATCAAGAGTTTTGATCTTCATACAAAGAATAGTTATACTCTTTTGATTTCAGTTTCAGATTTACACCGGTGTGTTTGTCCATGTCTGATTATTTCTGACTCAGTAGTATTCCCTATGAAGTCAAGAAATGCAGATAAATAATAAACTAAAACGGTATTGAATTTAATGAAATGAAGAGAGCGAGTCTCATCCCAGTGTTTTTGTTGTTTGGTTTAATATAGATATTGTGAGCCACTGGATCCATGCCTCATCTTTTTTTGCCTTCATCCACTGAATAATGGACAGAAATAATGGATACATCTCTGTTTTTTGTTTGTGAGCTTGGTTGAGAAGATTTTCTTTGGTTGTGTCATGTTCGCGCTTTCGTGAGACTAAGCACACGAGACTTAAAATGAACTTAAATGGATTTAATCCCAAAACGGTAAAATAAAGATACAAAGGCAGGCAAGCCAGTGGAGGACGGCCCCCAGGAGGGGGCAGACAGTCAGGAGTCCAGGGAGGAACAGACGGAGGGAGGAGCCAGGGAGGAGACAGGAGGAGTCCGGAGCAGGAGGAGATCCAGAGCCCAGCTATGGTGGTCCACGGTGGAGCCGACGGAGGGAGGAGCCATGGAGGAGGAACAGCCATCGACTCCATGAGGCTGACCGACGGCGGCGGAGCAGGTGGTGGAGGGGACTGAGGCGGAGGCGGAATGCCGAAAAGCCAGGGTGACGCCGAGGCGCTGGAGGTCCTAGGCGACGCCGCAGGCTTCGGCGACTGATGCGGAGACAGGGGACAGGAAGGACGCTGCGGAGCCAGAGCGACGGAGGACTGAGGTGAAGCCGGAGGGAAGGAGGAGCCTGACTGAGCCGGTGGGATGGAGGGACGAGGCGAAGCCGGAGAAGAGGAACCCAGAGGCGACGGATGGTCGACGACAGACCAAGGCGGAGCCGGAGGGACGATGGAGCCTTGTGGAGCTGGTGGACTGACGGACCACGGTGGAGAGGAGGGAGCTAGGAGCCCAGGGGGAGCCGACGGGTCTACGAGCCGAGATGGAGTCTGGGACTCGGAGGCAGGACGGCGAGGCGAGGGATCCTTCACCCTCATCGGCAATGGGGACCGGCAGACCCGTGGCGAGCTCCAGTTGATGAGCTGAGGATGAGCGCAGGGGCTGCTGGGATCCATCGACATGGTGTGACCAGGATGGGAGGGTGGGAAAACTGGAAGCGCACGTGGCGCGGGCACTGGAGGGAGCGACACGTGCGCCACGGGCACTGGAGGGAAAGCGCACGTGGCGCGGGCACTGGAGGGAGCGCACGGGAAATAGTCTCTAGGGTGCGCTCTTGAGGCAGGCATACGCGACGGCTGGGCAGAGCCAGCGGGCTTACGGGACGGCTGGGCGGAACCAGCGGGCTTACCGGATAGCTGAAAGGGAACAGGAACTCAGGATACAGGGGAGGTGCCCAGTCTAAGTCCAAGTCCACATCGTCCAGCTCGTCTTGCAGATCTCACGCACCTGGTCTGTCGCAATCAGCTCGGGTCCGGTGGCGCTCCACGGCTCTGTTGCTCTCCTCGGCGATGGTTCCGTGGTCGTCCCCGACTCAGCAACTGCGTCATCGGTGGGCACAGACTTGAGCTCCGCAACACGGGGAGATGATGGGCTGGGTTCTGGATCTGGAGTGGGGCTGGTGTCGTTGTCCTCCAGCGCAACCGTCATTGACGATTTGCAGGACACCAGCACCCACTCGATGTATGCGGCGATGCTCTCTCGAGGGCTGTTCCCGGACAGCTTCACTCATGGAGACTTAAAATGAGCTTAAATGGATTTAATCCCAAAACGGCAAAATAAAGATACAAAGGCAGGCAGAACAGGCAGGCAGGACAAAAACCACGTATGGACATTGTCGATCGGACAAACAGAACTGAAAACACAGGACTTAAATCAACTATACACAGCTGAAGACAATGATATAATTAACATGGAGGGAAGGCAGGGCACAGGGAGCACATGGCACGAGACAAAAACCATAAACAGAGTCCAGAGATGTGACAGGTTGCAGTATTCAGTGAGGTTTTGTGAGGTGCCCAAACCTGGATGGTAGTGATAGTGAAGAACGTATTTCTGTGTGGTGCAATTTATGACGGGAATGTGGCCCTTCATTTTGTCCTGCTGTACTGTTCACCCATGAGCCAGCAATAGCAGAATTGTCCTGTCACTTGGAGAAAAAAAACACAACACACACAAAACATTTTGTAGATAATAAGAGAGATTTCTATCAAATTCTGAATGCTGAACAAGGAAATGTTTCCATTTTTAAAAATCTGGTGACCTTAATAAACCATAATACACAATACACTTATAAAGAGATAAATACTTGAAACTATGAACTAAACTAACCACATCATGTTGCGTGAATCATATTGATTTGAACCTGCTTCACTTTTGTATCCCACTTGAATCAAGTTGGTTCTGTAATATTTCGAACTATCGTATTGATCAGGGTTGAGTTTGGTCAGTATCTGGTCTTCAATGAGCCCAAAAGAACCCATGTTACACCTCTCTTTATCTCCTTACATTGGCTCCCGGTTGCAGCTCGCATCAAGTTCAAGGCACTGATGCTTGCATATAGAACAACCACAGACTCGGCACCAGTCTACTTCCACTCACTATTACAAATCTACACGCCCTCTAGAAGTCTGAGATCTGCTAGCGAGCGACGCCTCGTGGTACCATCTCAAAGAGGCTCGAAATCACTCTCCAGAACTTTCTCGTTCTCTGTTCCTGGCTGGTGGAACGATCTTCCCGTACATATCCGGAATGCTGGATCTCTGTCAATCTTTAAGAAACTGCTGAAAACTCACATCTTTCAGCAATACCTGACCTCATCATAAAAAATAAAAAATAAAAAAAATAAATACTTCTCCTTCCCCTTGTTTATTCCTTCCCTTCTGGCATGTACTAATTTGAACACTGCATGTGACTAGGTGTTACAAGCACTTACTCTGTCTGTTTGTCTCTCAAAAAATGAATCGCTGTTGTACTCTCAATTGTAAGTCGCTTTGGATAAAAGCGTCTGCAAAATGACTAAATGTAAATGTAAATGTAAATCTGGATGGGAGAGCTTCTGGGAGAACTAGGTTTCTGTTGAGGCTCACCCGGCACTCTGTGTGGGTCCTAGCACCCGTGTTCAATCATGGGGACAATATACTTATAAAGAGCAAGTGTAAGGCCCCATATGTACGAGTTGTGTTCCCAGAGAACAGGAAAGTTAAAGGAATAGTTCACCCAAACGTTAAAATTAGCCCATACCCACCCACAAGTGATCATAGGTGTATATGACTTTCTTCTTTTCGACAAACAATACATTTTATGAAAACCACAAATTTTTCATGACTCCAAGCTTGGTAATGGTGATGGATAATGACCTTTATTTTGAAGCTCCATTAATAGTATATATCCGTTGTGAAACTAACCTATACACCTCCAGGTCTTCTGAAATTATAACTCAAATCCCTGACTTCCGGCAAGGGCTGTATGTGCATTCACAAGAGAGCAGAGATGTCACAACACAGGCTTCTTGCTGACCTCTGACTCGACGTAAGATGCTTTCGTAGCATAACATTATTTGTAAACAAAGTCTGGTTGCGTGGTTCTACAAATGAGGCTTACGTCATACGTCGAGTCAGAGGTCAGCCAAGAAGCCGGATCTCAACTCTCCCACAAACGCACATACAGCAGTTGCTGGACGTCAATCATGTTAGTTTATCATTTAAAAATTAGTAATCCAATAGCGTTACTAAGCTTGGAAGAGCCACAATATGTAAAAAAAAAAAAAAAAAAAAAAAAAGCTAACCAATATCCTATTCTGGTCTCACAGTTCGGAACAATTACGATGATCATATCATCGATTCGGTTCAATTCGTTATCACATTGCATTGCATCCTCAATTGTCAATTTGACTTAAATACAAGCAGTCAGATCCTTCAACTTTACCTCATAATAAATATACACATTATGCATGTATATTTTGTAAACAAAAACTATTATTTTTATTCACAAATAATTGTTTGGCAGCATGGTGCAGTGTACTTATCAACTTTGAAATAATTATAAAACAATAATTTTAAATAAATTTTAACTTTTCAGTGTTAATTAGTGATATAACCTACTACATATTTTATTTGTGTGACACAAACACGAAGCGTGTCTCTTCCAGGCAGTGTTTACAGGATGTACATAAAAGCCAAATGTGTCTAGAAGTCAGCTTTTAAAGTAGTGAGACTCACGTCTTGCCATTGTATGCTATCGCAAAAAAGCATATATGCAACAATCCTTAATGCATTATATAACTCTTACTGAACTGATACCGACTTGTCTTAATCTTTTTCGCGATGCATCGTAGAAACAATTAATTTCAACACCTCTACTGTAAACTTAAAAGGAACTCTTTGAACTGTCACAATTTTGATCAAGGTTAAATACCATAGATAGTGCAATTATTGTTATTCTTTTCCTATTATTCTTTCTGTTATTTCCATTATTGTATAGCATCTCAAAAATGCGTCTAAAGACGTGTTCTGCGTGAACATCCCATTGCTCCTTCAGGGGACATGTGAATTTGTAGGGAATCTTCCATCATGTTTGAAGAAAAATAATAGCATTTTCTTGTAGAATGACACACATGTGATAACAAAATTGACAGTAAGGCTACCATGTTCATTACAATTATTTACAATATGCACACATTCACTCTTAATCAAACAGCTCCAATTGCTCTGCACCAAAACCCAACGCATTAACCTGCCATGTCCAACACAAAAACAGGCTTTGTTAAACTGTGGGTGGGTAGTGAATACGACAGCTAAAATATTGATCTACTGTGGCATAACTCTTAAGTAAATTTGACTCACGGTTTAGCATTCTTAGACAGTTCAGCACTAATGTTATGCACCTTTCTTCTCTCTCTCCCTCTCTGTGTGAGTCTGTGCTTTCTTTCCGTGACTAACCATCATTAATCTACTCTCTAGGGGCAGGATCTTGACAGTGTGCCAGTGAGAACTCTGGGAAAGCCAAAAGAACTGTCCAAAAACAGAGCAGCTTTTCTTGTTTGGGAGCCGCACGACACACAAACACTCATGAATGGATGTGGACGGGTGCTGTGGTATCGCTATTACTGCTCGATAGGAGCATATAGAAATACCTTCCTGTGAAGCTGCTTTGAAACATATGCTGGGGTACGTACTGGGAAACATACTGTACAATCACGCACACTGCTCAGATGATGAGATCATGACTTTTCTGGGTCTGCGAGTTCAAATCACACAGCAGTTTGTAGAACGAACATCTGTGGCTAAATGTTTTGGTTCATATGTATAGAACCCGGGGTCAAATAGCTGAAATTCTCTATTTTATGGGCCTCTCAGGATCCCTCACACCTGGAAAGTTTTATAAAGGTTTGCTTGTACTCAGATTTCAAGTCTTAAAGGTCTTACAAATAGTGTTTCAAAATATGACAGCATTTTCTTTAACGCAAGTATTAACTTTTATGGTATAGCAGATAGCTTCCATAGCAGATATGTAGGATCACGGTGGAGCTCTGTATTTTTGTGTCTGTCCATGTCACCTCTCTCTTGTTGGCAATAGACTCTGGACTCTGGGTCCAACTTGACACAGAGGAGCTCTCGGGAACAATGGGATCTCATAAACTCCACTATCCTCCGTGCTCATAAAAGTCGACAGTGAGATTTAGTAGCAGCTGTAAATCAGTCTCTGCTGTCATAGCCTATGCTACGCTGTTTATCATCTTCAGTTCTAGTCACAGCTGATGGAAACGTTCACACTTTGATCACTCTGCTGCTTTTTTATTGTTGTTGTAACTCAGTGATCTCATGTTTGCTTTTTGTCAGATGGGCGTCTGTGTTCTCATCAAGGCTTCTGGTCTCTCTTTTTTCTGTTTATTTGGATTTTTCAGCCCTTTTTCTTCTGCCTCTGGACTGTGTGTGTGGAGATCAGCCAACTCGCTGTTTGATGAAGAAAGTAGTGTTGAACAGACTCACTCAAAAATGGATGTATACCTAAGACTTAGGGGTTTGTGCGATGACTTTGGACCTTGGTAATGGTGAAAAAAGAGCTATACAATATCTAATGCAAATTAGAAAGATATATACTGACAACCCACAAAGAGTCAGTTATTCTGCTTATACTATAGTTACCAAACCTCAAGACAATGTTCAGAAGATGTATAGCAAGACATGAAAATAAAGGGTCCAGGATCTACATAGACACGCCAACGTATCTTTACTCAACCTTTTTCAGGATGTGCTTAAAATACTCAGCTGCAGTCACAGTACTGTTCATGACGGTGAGAAGGGGCAGTCCTGGAGGATTTCTCCTGAAGTCCACGAACATCTCCACTGTTTTGAGTGTGTTTAGCTGCAGGTTGTTAAGATTGCCAGACTCCTGTCTGTAAGCACTGACTCACAGTCCTGGATGAGTCTGAGGACTGTAGTTTCATACTGACTGTACAGTCATTGGTGTCGAAGGAGAAGTGCAGCGGGGAGAGGACGTAACCCTGAGGGGCGCCAGTGCTGATTTAAAACTTATATCTTTCACCTGGCTTACACGTCCTATGTTTCTTCACCTTCGCTCATCTAATGTGCAGAAGGGTGGAGAAAGGGTTGCTGGGGGTGTTAATGGCCCTCTAGAGAGAGACTCATACAGGTCTTCATAGTGATCTGAAATGATAGAGGCCTTAGAATGTGGGACTACACTTTATCAGAACAGATGTCTGGTATCTATATGAGACTGTGGAATGAGGGGAATAACGCAATCTCTTATGAAAAATTAATCCATTTTAATTTACCTAATTAACCCAATCAGATAGCGGTGAAACAAAACAATAGGAATGAGGTGTTGAGGCATGTTGAGGAACCATAATGAAAAAAAATTGACCTCTTTTTTCAAGAACTTTTACACAGACAGAAGTGTAAAGGTAAGCCTTCTTACCTGTCCTTTCTACAAACATATAAAGAATTATTCTCGTTTGTGGGCGTGAAAACTAAGAAAAGCACAGCAGCTGAAGTCCAACAGGCCCAACACTTCTCAGTAATTTTAAATTTAACACCAGATCTTTCTCATGTAGATCAGCTAATGTGTATTTTTAGCTTCATGAGTGTCAAATGCAAAGTAGTAAAGTGGTTTCTTGGAATTGAACCCCCTTGAGTGTAATACAAAAGACTTGGGGTTGGTTGGCAAATTGCTGTGGGCGAAGCTATGATATGCAAATAATACTTTCAGTGAATAAAACCATGTTTATTTATTGCATTATAATTAGCCTCGCATAGCCAGATACTGGAATACATGGCAGGTTTCCTTGGCCAAGGTCCACCCATAAGGCCGTTTGACTGTTGGTTTCGTTCAGCTTTCATCTTTAGTGAGGGGTTCAGCGCCACTGCGTCTTTGTTTCCAGTTGGAATTGTTTGTGGTTTTTGGTCCAGTTGTTTTTTTATGCCTGAAAAGCAAATGCACAAAAATGCTAATTAAGAAATTTGTAGAAGTGTAGAAATATTTACAAATGTACACAAATGTACCCGCCAAGTGGCGCTAAAATGTTTTTCGTTTTTTTTTCAATGTAAAGTGGAATTCCTTTTAATCTGATGTTAGAATTGTATGTGTCACTGCATTTCCGACATTTAGAGTGGCACTATAACTGAAATGCTACGTAAAATGAAAAAGTGCCATCTGCACTACATCTAGACTTCACTACACCTAGTGAATGTGACATAAAAACACGATGGCAAGGATGCCATTTTGGCTTGTTTTTTTAACTCTTTCTTTGTGAGACCTGTTTTTCATGGGATTTGTATCCAAGAATTCCACATCCTAAGTCCAGTTCGGTGCTGGCTCGGCTACCAAGCAAGCTTGTTACGTCTGGAAAGTGAAAAATATGAAGCTCTAACTGTGTAAGAAAAGTGATTACAACCTCTAGTGTTCGTTTCTGTTGGGAACTGCTGTTAGATATTTTTTTATGTCGATGCTAGTTACAAGTTATCTAACAAAGCTTGTGATTCCCAGACACGAGAGCGCAATTATGTACCGGGCCGCTAATCAAAGCCGTCTGCTTGTGCTTGTACGAGTGCTGGGAATAAACTTGTCTGTGCCTTGTACAAGTGTAGCTAGCGAAAGGACTTTCAGCAAATTCAAAAACTGGCCCGATAAAATGAAATGCTCACCATTGCTTCCTGTAGGCTATAGACGCTGATTCCTCATAGTTGAACCTTAAACAGACATATGGTTGTCTGAGGCCGGTGGCAGATCATGGTACAGATATGCTATACTAGAATATGATAGGAGCATACGTAAACATGACACGCTTATGAGTGTATGACGGCCTCATTCTTGTGTAAAGATGGAGCAGGAGTCACGGTTTGGATCTCTATCGGTCTGCTCTTCACTTCAGCTCTCAAAATGGTGTCAAACCCATTATAGTGCGGGACTATTTGGTCTACGTGGGTTTGTGCCACTAACTGATACATTTCATAGGGCCATTGGCAGCCTGGACAATACCCATTGTTCTTGGTTGTCTTTGATTTAACAAAATAGGAAAGAGAGAGAGTGAGAGAAATAAAGAGGGCTACTATTCATATAGAGCAATATTGTTTGCGGCTGAGCAAATACAGCAGGAGAAGAACTATTCCTTTATTCTCTGCCTTCAATCACTTCATATTCTTAATTAAATGGGCCCATTGTCTCAGGCCCTGGTCAGAGCGCGAGGAACACTACGGTGCATTGACAAGCCGCAGACAGATTATCTGGTTTGAATGGCTTTTCCAGACCAGCGAGAGGCTAACCAAACAATAGTGAACTTGTTGTAAGTGAAACAAATCCAATATTCATTGTGCACAGCTTCACAGCAAAGAATTCATGAGGAAACTCGTGTTTGTAATTGTAGAAATAGGTATGTGTTGACTACTAGCCTCCATTGTATCCAACTGTAGCAACTGTTCTCTGCCGGCTGCGGTGTCGAAATGTTTGTTCGTGACAGGACCGGATGAGCACCTGGAGTGGAATATTAATGGGGAAGATCATGTAAAATATATATTAATAAAATGATCAATTTCTTTCATAAAAAGAAAGAGAAAATACACAAACTCCAACCAATCTTTCTAAAACTTTTTTAAAAACACAAAAATCGAATCCCAAACTCTACACATGTGCGCATGCACACGTTTAGCATAAAAATATATTTTGTAACTTTTGACAGACTGACTCAGATGAAATAATGAATAGAGATGATGGTTGCTTTATAATTCTTCATAATATCATCATGTATTTCTGTGTGAGGATCTTGAAAGGATATGTAATATCATATTTTCACTTCTGAGGTTCCTCCCCTATTCTACCACAGTTAAACCAGGTTTAATTTTCAGGTTAGGTTTAAAGGTAGTGGTTTGGTGTTGGGTTTCTGTTACAAACAAACACCGTCCAGTTTCTCTCCAACGCCAGTGAAACACACTTGATACAGTCTCCAAAATCCTGCAAGTTTAGCTCCAACACACTTGTTTGGACGTTTCCAGCAAAGCCGCTAGAAGTTAATTAGTGGCCATTGTTTTGAATGGATGTCAAGAGAGGAGAGTCTTTACTATTCTAAATAAACCACTTTTGTGAAGAAAGAGCTTTTCAATTAAAGGGTTACTCCACCCCAAGATGAAAATTTAGTCATTAGTCCTTTCATACCCGTAAAAGCTTTATTCGTCTTCAAAACACACTTTAAGATATACAGTATACATTTTCCTTTCCTAAAAACAATAACCAGTTTGAAGGGAGCATACTTTGCTTTTTGGGTTAAAGGAATTTCGAATGTTCAAAACAAATTCATTTGCCTCCGTAATCTTTAATCCAGATCTGAAAACCGACTTCCGTAGAACTGTGTTTTTCCACGTTTTTACGTTTCTTTGTGCAAAAAAACATATTAACATTTTTAACCTCAAGGGACATATTGAAAAAAAAAATGCATGTCATGTGACTGTAGATTGTAAATGGTCTGCCCCGTTAGCCACGGCTTTTACTTTATTTTTATGTGTCCAATGAAAAGCTGAACTCACAGAAGCAGAATGCGAGTCAGAGAGCAGGTGCTGAGTCAGAGAGTGCAGGAATGCCCGAGGAATGGGGAAGAAGCGTGAGAGCGAGTGTGTGTGTGTGTGTGTGTGTGTGTGTGAGAGAGAGCGATCCGGGGAAGGAGGGGCGGAGATTCTCCAGGGATTGCGTGCGGACATCAAATGTTTACCTGTAACAAAGACAGAGGGGGAGGAGAGGAGGAATGGCTGTGGTTTACAGGAGTGGGCGGAGAAACTGAGCCTCCAGCATGAGCTTCGCACGCAACTTAACAATACTACCTTTATGAAGACCGCACACACACACTCACGCACACACACACTCCTGCAGGAAGTCTTCCAGGGTTTCATGTCAGAGGAATTTCACTGGTAGTATTCTTATCACAAACCACAGGTCACAAAGTCAGACGACTGGACGGGGGATTCGGGGTAACGCTCATACATGGGGGTTATTATACATACTCATGTTTACTGAAATATCAAGGAGATTTTATTTTTTATACTGGACAAAATATATTTGTTGTAAACAGTAGGTCAATGAAATATATATTTAAAAATATATATTTTTTAATTTATTCATTTTTTTATTTTTAAATATTATATTTCATTGACCTTCACTGTTTACAACAAATATATTTTGTCCAGAATAAAAAAAAAATAAAATCTTCTTGATATTTCAGTAAATATGATATATATATATATATATATATATATATATATATATATATATATATATATATATATATATATATAATGGTCAAAATATACTATAAAAACATATTTATAATTTATACTGCTGTCAAACAATAAAAATTTATTGCATCCAAAATGATTTTTGTTTGCATAATATATTTGTGTATACTGCATATATTTATTAAACACACATACAGTACATATTTTGATACTTGTTAATAATTAATAACTACATATACTTACATGTATTAACTTTTATTCATATAATTATATACATACATTTAATATAATATATTTTATATGTATGCGCATTTATACATACAGTTATACACAGTACACACATTGTGTAAACAAAAACTTGATCGTTAGATAGCACTACTTTTATTAAATATATTGTAAAAAGATGGAATTATTTACACAAACAATTTCTGGGAACGCTTCAGTTTAGGAGCAACTCTCACTGTCAACTAGTTTTTTAAAACTTCTTATAAAGCTTCTGCTTGACCATCTTCTACATCCCTAATCATACTCAAAACCTAAACGTAAGCCACCTTACTCACTATTAATAAAATAGTATTGATGAAAGTATAAAATTGCGTGACCCCACTTGCAAATAACATCACTGAAAAAGAAAGGTTTACTACTTGTTCTGATATCTAAATGATTCACTCAATTTCACACCAGGCCACATCAATCTGATGGGCTATTGCCACGTTATATGTAAATATCGGTTAAGCGACATGGCACTAACGCTGACTAAAACAGTGTTTTATGTTGGTTCTTTTCTCATCCCTGATAGCGTCTTGTGTGCTTGTCCAAGCTCGTCCTGACCGGACCGCTCTCCATCACACTCAGTGACACCGACCCGACTCCGCACCGCTTCCATAGAAGACGAGGGCAGTGCAGCAGCGTAAATAAAGCGTGTGTGCGCCGCCGGGGTGTGTGTACACACGTGTGTGTGCATGAGCCGCCCGGGCTGGGCTCTCCTCCTCTCGGTGAGCTGCGCGTCTGCAGTCGGAGCTCGTCACAATGGCAGTCATTGTTCTGAAGGCAGGCCCCTGCGTGCTCACACCCTCCCCGAGCCGAGCGCAGACAGGTGTATCTCTGCTAGTCACGCACAGCCGCGCTGCTGCCAAACACCGCCGGACGCTCAGATACTCTAAAGTCCTTCCTGCGCTAGCTTCTAGTTTCTGTCCCAGAATTTTCATCATCACTTATTACTTACTGTTTTTTTCCCAGGTTTCAGTAGTGTTCTCAAACTCTCAAAACATGTCAGTTCACCCAAAAACTCTCTCAAAGAAATCAATAATAACATGCTTCATTCAGCAGCTCTTCTCCCCGAGTTGCAGTTTTCTGTTATTTTGGAGAGTGCCCTGGAACGTATTCAGTACTGTTTTCTGCACTTGGCACAAAAAATATTCTCATAGCTTGGTGAAATTACGGTTGAACCCCTGATGTCACGTGGACTACTTTATCAATGTCTGCTGTGTTTCTGGACGTTGATAGTGTTCGTTACATTGCTGTCTCTGGGAGCGCTCTGAAGATGATCGAAGGTCTTATGGGTTTGGAACGACATGAGGGTGAGTAAATAAAGGAATATATGTCACCCAAAAATGAAAATTATGGCATATTTTACTCCAAGGTATATGACACCTCCTTCACCTCCTTTCCTCCTCCGGACAAACACAGCTTTTAAAAAAGTTATCCTGGCTCTTCCAAGCTTGGTAGATAGTGCCCAGTATTCACCAGCCATCTGTCTTCTGAAAGAACACCTAAGATGGCCTGGGGTGAATAAAATACGCCGTAATGTTCATTTTTGAACTATTCCTTTAAGTCACCTTCTTTCCTATAGCACTATACAGATTGTGTCAAAGCAGCTTCACAGAGATAATCTGAGAAAATAACAACTACGGAGATGATTCAGGTTCTGCTGTAAAGCATCTCTAAAACACGTGTTATTACTTAGCTCAAGTCAGATCAGTGCTGGTTCAGTGCATTTTGAAATATTACAAAAATGCTGAATGGAAAGACCTGGAACAAAATGCACATAAGCTCCGATGGGACAGGATAACTCGACCAACCTTGCTGCACTGCATCTGAAACGTTTTGGTCTTTCTGAAATGCCTGAGCAAAGTCTGTCATCAAAGTATTTCTGTATAATTGTCTGCGTTCCTGAACGTCATTCAGCCACCTCCAAAACCAACCAAGTGTTTCTTCTGCTCGCTCTGAGGCGCAAGTCATTCATCATATATGAAAATCATTATGTTCAGGAGTTCCTCCTTCTTATTGATATATAGTTCATCAGGAAGTGATGATTTAACTCTTTCTCTCAGTGGATAGAAACGGTGCTTTAAAATAAAATTTGCATAGCATAGCTACTGTTAAGTTCACAAGTTCAGCTGAATTCAGTTGGACTCTGAACAGTGTTGATTCAGTTCAGCTCGGTGTTGTAAGATGTGATTCAGCTGTAAAGCAGCTCTACAGTCCCATCGTCCAAGTGGATTCGGTCAAGTTTTGTTCTCATCTGAAGGTGTCAGTCAGTGTGGTTAGGTTGAATAATTACTAAAAGTTAACTAAATAAGCCAAAAGATGCGTGACGCCCAGACTCTGTCAGCTGACAGAAATGAAAGCACCTCAGGACCATTCGGTGGCCCAGATCTCCTCTGGTCTAAATGAATAAACATGGTGTGATATTGACTGAGGTAAATCACATCAGCCTAAGGTGGAAAGAAATAGTAGTCTGCTCAGCAGGTTAGAAAACATGAATGTAGAGTTGACGTTTAACCTGTGATAGAGAACTGGTTTATCAATGAAGAACATCCTTCTTTATAAAACTGTTTGGTCCTGGCAAGATGTGTGTGCTTAAAGCTTTAGTACACCCGTACTTAGTCATTGACAAGTTTGTCTGAGCATCCCAGTCTGGGCCTTGTTCTTGATACAGGATGTGGTTTCTGAGTAAATGATTTCTATACGGCATAAGCTGTCTTTCAAAACACACTGGACTGATCTGATGCATGGATGAATCAAACACACTGTTTTCTGTGAGTACAGCCACATCTGCTCAGCATTATACCACGTCGACATCAAAAAAATGACATTATACAGTATTTGTCTGACTTCCCCTACGATGGAAGACGAAACCCGTAGTAATGAGTTATGCTTTGTGTTTTGACAGCTTGTTTTAAATGTGTGTTACACACAACATTAACCAATATTTTGAACTGATATATATATATATGTCTGTTTTAAGAATGAAAATTAATGTCAAAATGGACAAAAACTTTAACATTGCTTTTACATTTGTATTTTTTTTTAGCAAAGTGCTTTTGAAAATGCTTAATATCGGCGCAGATAATCGGTTGACCTAATACGCCGCTCTTTCTTCTCTCTCTGCAGGTGAGTATTAAAGCGATCGTTTGGGTGTATGTTATTAGATGTGGTGTGGCGTTCTGCCAGCTGTGCTCTGTCTTACCGTACACTGCCTACATAGGCAGCATTTTAACTCCATGGACTCTCACAGGTGACTGCTTTTCGTATACTTTATCTAGTGACACACTAGATCATAAAGCACACAAAAGAGGCGACTTACAATTTATTCCAATAAAGCTTCATGCTAGCATGTTATTTATCTAATGACTTACTCTTAAAAACTACTGAGCCATTACAGAACAATTTGTTCTCGTTCTATTCATGCTATTTTCAGAGACTTCAATTGCAGTTAAATGAAAATGTTTTGTAGTTTACATTCATTTTAAGTGCAGTTAGATGAACTTGAGTGCTTTTTGACCCACTTAAGTAGGACTGAAGTACATCTTTGTAATTTCACAATCACATACGTTGTCTTATGGTGTAACACACAGAACACACTCCAGGTACAATTACAGTCAAGTATTTTACATGTGCTTTAGTATTTGGACGTGTTAGTTAAGACATCTAAATAAATGAACTTTAAAACACGATGTTAAAATGCATTTTAAAACTTTCACTCTACCGTGTGTTAAGAGACAGTGAAGACAGTGTCTCTGTTTAAGTAGACTCAAGTGTCCTTCTATTATCTGCAAGTACAGTTTTAAGATTTATAGGGTGACGTTCCACATGATCTGTCAACACGGTAAAACAAATGAAGCTTTCTGGCTGAATGTCAGCTGAATGAAAGAGAAATGAAAAGAAGCTGGGGGGAAGTCCTGGCGAATGACTGAAGAATGCACATATTTATTCTAATTATCTAATGGATTTTAGTACAAAACGCACAGATTCTCTCTACCTTCCGCTTGCTGTTTCCTCACAAATAAATACACGTAAATACACAAGTCTTAATACCCATTCATATGCTTTCCAGTGATACAGGCTTGGTACTGATGTGCTTTGTGCTAAGTGTTGATCTTGTCTCTTTAAATGTGAAAGAAATACCACTCCCTGCCCCTTTCCCACATGCCTATTGTGCTGAAATCATGTTTTTTTTAATGCCTTCAAACTTCATGTAAGTGCTAAACTAAGCTCTCTTTCATGTCATATTGCGCTTAAATTGTCAAATACACAAAACACTGTCATTGCTTGCAGAAAACACAATAGCGGTGCAGTGGTTGGAAACTTGAACATGTTATAGTAATATTATAATAAGGTCCCCTTACGACATCACCAGGGAGTAGAATCTGATTGGCTCGTTCCTTCACTAACCTGCAGAGTAAACTCCAAATTTTTCCCAAAATCTTCCGTCCGTCAGAAAAAAATTCAGTTTCTTGCTTTCTTTTGGTATCCGTAACATTCATTCTGAGAGGTGTCTTGACAATTCAGAGCCAGTGTTCAAACGCCTTCACCTTCTCCGTCTCATGTGGCTCTAGTATGGCTTTATTTCTAGCACTTCATTTCGGTGTGGCTCAAGCATCACTAGCAAAGCATCGAAATGAGCCTCGGACATTGTGAAGTAAACGTTGAATCACTCGTGACCATGCCTTTCCTCTCTCTGTCTCAGGATTGGAAAATGAAATTGGGTTGATGTTGGTGTTTGACATCGATTTGATGCTGACTTAACTTGGATTTTAAAAAGAACTAAATATCGGTATTGGACATCCATTTAACGTTTACATCAGGGTTGCCACCCATTTGCTACTCAACACTAGCCCAGTCACATTTCAGGGAGGAATCCTGGTAAAAATTCTGCTCCTGTGGGGTAAAAAAACCTTTTTTAGCGGGTTTCCCCTTATAAGTTGCATTCCAAGAATTAAAAGTCCTGTTATTGGTGTCGCTTCAACCTGCTGGTAACATAGCCCAATTATGTGGTTAAACCACAGACTTGGCAACACTGATCCACATTAGACGTTGAATTCACATTGAATTTTGGTCACCGGTTTTTGCAACGGAAATGTAGCCGAATATCAGCTTCTTATGACATTGTGTGCCTGCTGGGATGAATGTAATGTGACTCCAATAGGCACAGATTTGAGAAAAAGATTTGAGATATTTATTGGCTAGATAAGTGAAAAATGTTCTCCTACAGCCTCATGGACATTGTGCAGCGACAATGCTTTGGTTGTCCTGAGTTCGAGACGTCTCTTTCCCTATCCACTTTCTGTCTTATAATAAAAAGGCAAAATTGGCAAAAAAGAAAAAGTTTCGAAAGACATGCATTATTCAAATCGTCTGTTCTTGACAGCGTCCTCTATCAGTGACAATAAACCCTATTATTAATGCAATCGGTCTGCTTATTTGTCCTGCAATCGTTACGTATGCATCCGTTCTCCTATTTATCGTAAAAGCCGCAGGCTATTGAGTGGCGTGCGATGTACATCACTCCTTCACAGAGAAGCAGAAGGAAAAAAGAGAGCAATGATCAGAGCGCCGGTGACTCAGGAATGCGAGACTGGAATGCCGTTGAGTTACCATAAAGGGGGTTTGACTGAACACAATGTCTTTGTGTTTTCGTTGAGAGCTCTAGTCACGCAAACCTGCAGCAGCTCCTCTGCACGGCTCAGGTACCAGCGGCTCCAGCTGGACCCCTGCCAGAAGAGCTAGAACCGCTTCCACTGCAGCTCCTTCATCCAACGGGACTCTGCAGCCACCCCAGCGTGCCGGTATTAGCCAGCTAACGTTTAGCCTCGTCGATAAATAATGCATGTCGTCAATACCAAGTGTTTTTAGTAGGCACTATTAATAGCAGATCCTTATTCCCAAATCCACTCCTCGGTTGTCGAGCGTGTCTGGAGCTGACGGAAGAACATTAATGAAAGCATGATTCACTCTTTTGTGTGGTGTGACGACAGCAGATCTTATCTTACTCACGCTGGGCTGCTCACACGCGATGCTGTCATTAACACACACTCCAAAAACAACACACCCATCTATCTGAGGAGATGCTCAAACCGACGCCCGTTCACCGCTCACCCCGACAGGTCGAAGTTAAACGAGTCTGTTGTGATTGGCAGGGAGTAATCGGACGAGGTGAAACACATTGTGTCCTAATAATGAACGGCCCAAGTCTGAGTGTGGTCTGCCGCAGCTGTGCTGTCATTCAGAATAACAGCACACTTGTGTGATACTGCTGGTCATTAGGCTCTAATATACAATTAAATAAACGTGCCCCATTTTGTGTGCATTTTAGCTAGCGCTGTCAAACGATTGATCGAGAGTAATCACCTCCGAAATATAATGTGTATATTTATTGTATATATATATATATATATATATATATATATATATATATATATATATATATATATATATATATATATATATATAAATAAATACAAACATGACAAAAAAAGTAATACGTAGTAATACTGCTTTAAATTGTTGTTGTTGTAATATTTTTTTTTTTTAAATATCATAATGTTGATAAATATATATGTACATTTTTCAAATGATATACTGTATGTGTGTGCATTTATATATACATAATAAACACACACATTTATACAGCGCATTTCTTACACTGCGGTAATTAGTTAGTTAATTAGTTAGTTAGGTGTGTTTAGGTTGATGTCTGGGGCTCGACTAATATACAGTAAGAAATAATACCAGAACGGGAGATAAAAGCACGAATGCGTATCAAACGTCGTGAACTGACGAGAAGAAGCGGACTCGGTTTCCCAGAGTGCAGTGCGGTGGGTGTGTGTCATGTGATGTTTGTGTGCGTGAGAGAGAGGAGCTGTTCACACACTGCAGTCACAGCGAGCGTGTGTGTTCAGAGGAGTCTGTCGCCTCCGCGGCAGGTGTGTGTGTGTGTGTGTGTGTGGGTCGACGGCTGGCTTCGCTCGAGGACGCTCTCTGGATGTATGTGGATTGTTTGGCCGCTAAAGGACGGGTCCGGAGGAGATGTACAGAGCCCGTGAGGAATAACCCCGCAGGAAGCAGTGCTCTGGATTCTCGTGTTGACAGGACACTTCTCTCCTGAGACGGATAACGTGGTTGAGCTGTACTGTGATGTTCACTTCACTGATACACATTCATGTTTGGATGCACGCGCTTTGCTGACCATCTCAACGATGCCTGTGAGTTATTCATGAAAGTAAGTCGTGGGCTCTTCACCTGTTTGCATGTCAGTTATTCTGTTTGCAATTATTGTTTATTTCGTCTTTTATACATGCATACGAGTTTCCTTCTAAAACATGTTCCTCCTATGTTCAATTATTTCACTCCGGTGTCTCTGAAAATAACCTCTTCTTATCCACTGAAGTGAGATAGCTGAAAGGAGCCTGATGAAGAGGCTCCTTTGAGAAGAAACTTCAGAGAGAGCTCTTCATATATAAGTGTGGTGTATGAACTGTTAGCGTGTTACGTGGACGCTGACAGCTGAAGCCCGGGGGTTTATACACCTCTTACTGGTTTCGTTTAGTTGGCACGGGATCAGCTCAGGGAGAACATGTAGCCCTCGCCGAGTCTTCTGTTCAGATGACGCGCAGCATCCTCTCGGCTTCGCTCGGCGTGTTCCTGAGGTGTGTTTCAGAGCAGAATCGGCTCTATTGTTGGGCTCTGGACAGAGATGCACTATTCCCGGGTCCCCCCGGCGTCCCCCTCTCTCCAGCACATCCTCCCCAAACAAGCCCTCCTTTCTCCTCTGGAGAGGGACCCTATGTCCCCCAGCAAGTGACTCTCAGGGCCCGCATTGACGGCGGGACGCTCCCTGCACAAAAGAGGCTGAAGTGTCAATAAAGTTGTTGCTCAGGAAGGCCTCTCTGTCCCGTCCGGAGGGGGACAAAGAAACACTTTGTGTCAGCCGGGGGCCCGTGACTGGACCCCGGGGTCTGCTCTTCCTCCTCCTGTTATCTTAAAGCAGCGGAGGGACCAGCACGTGCTCGGAGGAAGAAACTAACTAGCCGGGGTTAGGCCTGGTTTCATTAGTTGACCCTTGACCGGGTCCATTTGACCCGCTGGTCACCCGACTGTTCTTGTCATTAACAGGGCTGAGGAGGTGTGTGTGTGTGTGTGTGTGTGTGTGTGTGTGTGTGCACGCCAGTAGCGCTGCAGGTGTTTACTGCGCTGTCATCCAACACATCTGTGGTAAACCACAAGAGAAACGAACATGCGCCTCTAGACAGGACTGCAGTGTGTGTGTGTGTGTGTGTGTGTGTGTGTGTGTGTGTGTGTGTGTGTGTGTGTGTGTGTGTGTGTGTGTGTGTGCGCATCTGTCAGCGAAACCATAAATTGATGTTCTGTTAAAATGACCACACTTTTACTTTAAAAACCACTAGTAGTTACCTTACAACGGACACCCGTGTCTTTAAAACAGGTATTGGCAAAATGCCTGCCTGTCAAAACGGTCATTTAATAAATTACTTACGAAAAATAACGCCGCCATCCTATTTAGCATTGACGGGAGAAGCTAACCTTTTTCCAAGCTTCGAATCAATTCAAACCAATTGCTTCGCAAAACGGTTCACGCCTGCTGGTCAAAGTGTGTAAATGCAACTAAAACATGCATAAACGCCATTTGCAAATGTTACGTATAATACGTTAAATGCGGTAAAAAATACTAAAATACCATTAAATATGAAGTGCCTGCATAATATGTGTTTTTTAAATCTTGATTTGTGTGTTGTATGGACAGATTCTATGTGGACAAGCCAGTGAAAGACTATGAACTACTTCTCATCTTTTTAGTTGCTCCGAAGTCTTGTTAAGATGTCTTAGTAATGGATTAAACTGATCTGAGATCAGGTAAAACCACAGACGCTGATTGAGCGTTTCGCCGCTGGGAGCGCTCTCCACTGACATTTCAAAACCGTTACGACGTAACGAAGACTCGTTTATTGAAATCAACCGACTTGGTGTGTGTCTCAAAACATGATTCAGAAACGTTTCCGAACTTCACGAAGCGGTTCTTGGGTATTTTCTCATCCAAACTAGACGAGTAGTTAGTTAAAGTAATTAACTGACACGCTGTGCAATTAAACGTAATTACCTGTTAATTAAAACGATTTAATTAGTAACTTTCTCCTTTCTCGAAAAATATTATCGTTATTGCTATAGCAACAGAGTCTAGAAGTTACGGTGGTCACATGACGATATAAACAATACGCAAGGTCTTCCGTGGGAAAAAAATACAATACAATTTTTTTTCATTTGGCGCAGTATCTGTCGAACAAAGACATATGTATGCCTTCTTCAAGTCCAGTCCTTGACCGCACGCTCTGAGAGTTTAACGCACGTTTAGGATCGGCGGCAGACGATTACAGCCCGTTTTCGTCAAAGCTGGAGCTTTTAAAAGTTTGGAAATTGAGTATGATCGGCTATATCTCTTTCACATGTAGAAATCTAATTTCCTGTGATATAGCTGTTTTGATTTATTTTACAGTGCGACTGTTTTGTCATTATTATGTTTCTATTTTAATTAGCTTGGTTTTAGTGATGTACAGTCTCGGTCTAAATCACACACTTCTCTGGCGTATAGAAGAGCTGTCATCAAGGAAACACTTTCTGAGGCGTTCCTCTGTGGATCATCTGGACATGAGCGCGTGTGTGTGTGTGTGTGTGTGTGTGACACACTGAAAGTCCACATTCTAATCAATGCATATCATTTAGTTTTGATGTCTTCATGGATCCTTTGGTCTCGTGCAGTGTGTTGCTCCAGGCTCACACACACGACTAGCGCTGATCTTTGCTAGCCTGTGCTCGCCTGCAGCACACGGTCCATCTCTCCGTGTCTCTCCGTGTGTGTGTTCAGTCATTTGTTAGCGCTGCGGGAACAATGGGCAGCTTGTCTGTGGGGCGGTGATGCTGGAGAGAGGGGGTCTGGGATCGGCCAAGAACAAGCGTCTGTCTGATGGAGGACCTGCTGACCCTTCCTCGGCAAAATGGGAGCTTTGTTCAGAGGTGTGTGTGGGAATGTGAAAGTGTCTGTGAGCGGAGGAGGCTGAGAAAGCCAACGGTCAGAGAGCCGAGAGAGGTGTGCTGGGCCTCCTCGGGATCTTCTCCGTCTGGACGTGTGACGTGAAGAACCGTCTCAGAGCCTGGACGCCGCACTTGTGTCCACAGAACCAGCCATAACTAGCAATCATCCGAAAGCTGAATAAATAAGTTGAACTGATGGCGTGATATTTGAAAATCTGGAAGCTGAGGGTGCAAAAAATCGAAACGTTGAGAAAATGGCCCTTAAAGATTAGTCCGAATGCGTAACGGATCAACATTTACAAAACATCTTCACGGAACGCGATCTTTACTTTAATATCCTTCTGAAGCAGAAGAGATCGCTCTGAGACGTACGATGTTGTTGGATACGGGATGTACTGCTTTAGAGCTCGGGGTCACATAGACGTGATGCACACAGTGGATTATTTGGTGGTTTGTGGCGCCGCCTGCTGGTCCATGAGAGTCTCTTCAGTGTCAGATCAGTCCTCACAGGAGAACTGACGCCTGTTTTTAACTCAAGTACAGTTCTTGAAACCTCTGAATCATAACAGATCTTGCAGTCTTCAGTTCTGACACTCACTCAACTTTGCTCTCTTCGGAGACGGTAGTGTTAACTGACTAGCAGTGGACTGGACTCGATGACACTTTAGCAGCAGATTACCATCGTTTTTGGATTTTGTATGTTACCTTTGTAAACAAAACCGTAAGCTAACATGTGTTTTTGCCATAAATAACTGTCACTTTTCCATAAGAGGAGATATGCATGTATGTGTGTGTATGTGTGTGTATATATATATATATATATATATATATATATATATATATATATATATATATATATATACACACACACACACACACTTATTGGTGTTCATACACTGTAAAGACTTCTGCTGCTATTAAGGTGGATATGGGTCAGGTTAGGGTCAGGTTTGGTGGTATGGGTAGGTTTAAGGGTACTATTAGGTGTTGGTGATGGGTCAGTAGTGTAATTATAAAAGTAATGTCAGAAATTAATTACAGATGAACTGCAAATAGGTCTTTTTCAAAAGATAAGTCCAATGTAAAAACATGTATATACATAATAAGTGCATTGTATTAAGTTATTCATTTAAATGTAAGTACACAGTAGTTAAGGCCACCTGATTTAACGTAATATAAAACTTTTATGCAAGGTAGTTTTGCTTAAAACATCTCCCAAAGGGTAAGAAAAATCATCTTAATGCCGAGTCTGAAGAGGATGATGATTTTGAGTCTCTAATCTCTACAGAAGGACAGTTCTAAAGCGCTCTAGACATCAGAGATCTCAAAGCTTTGGCTAATATCAGTTACTTATCAGCGACTTCTTTTGGCATCGGTTCAGGTTTGACTCTGGTTTTTCTGGTTTCAAGAGGACTAAAGAGCAGCATTTCTCTTCTTCGAGCACTTCGTGACTGTGTCTTCAGAGAGTCTGCCATCTGCTGGAGAAATCACAGCGCTGCATTTGTTAGGAAACCACTGCTCTAGCTGATCAACACTTGAAAACTGACTTAAATCCACATTCACGATGCTAACGCTTCAGTTTAGGGACCTTTGTATTTGTTAGCTTGCGTATTACTAGTGTATTGGCTGTTCATTAGTACTCAAGAATGTGTTAATGTTAATCCTACCCAATGCCTAAACTATTAATAATCACTAAATTAGGAGTTAATTGATGGAAAAAAGTCAGTTAGTTAATAGTGAGAACTGGTCCCAAACTAAAGTGTGACTACTGCTGCATGCTACATCACAATATAGTATAGCATCCAAAGAAATCTGCTTTTTTCAGCCCTATAGTTTAGTCCTGTGTTATAAGTTTGAAATAATGTGTCCAGTATCTTGTACTATCCAAACTAAACTACTTCAGACATTGTTTTATTACTACATGTCAACTAATTGTCATTAATTCCCAACTACATGTCTACTGGGTCTCAGAGAAGACTGCTAGGTCTAGTAAAATAAGTTGATTGTTTCTGATTGGCAGTATGTTGTGAACCTATCAAAATAAAGCATTGACTAATACTCTAATGACTGCTAGCTGCTTACGGACAATTGGAAATATCTTTTTTTTTAAATGTAAACATGATCAGACAAAACGCATTTCTCATGGGATTCATATTTATCTACTGCTTTTTTTAGTTATAACAGAATCAAAAACAATAGAATAAAATGGCCCCTGTTGAAACGTGTCAGTGAGAGCATGCAGTCTTTTATGGTAGTTGTCCCTGAGGCCCTGAACTCTTGCAGGTGGTACAGCTTGTCCATTCTTCTCGGCAGAAAGTCTGTAGGTCATGCTTGAGATCTCCTCTGTGAGAACATCACCTTTCTGCTGTAAAAAGAAATCTATTTTCATTCGTGTGCGTCACTTTGTGTGTCTGTAGCAAGGCAAAAAATTCAAGGGTATGAAAACTTTTGATCCATTTAGCCATTTGGGTGTTTTCTGTTAATATATCCCCAATCAATGCCAAAATGTCACATTTTCTGGACACAGCAGTATTTGAATATAAACGTAACGTGATGCATAGAAACAAATGGAACAAGTAAACACTAATGAACTCTGGTGCGTTTTCAATGCACAAAACACTTTTAAACTAACTGAATTTTTTTTTTGTTGCGCAATCATGTTTAAACAATGTTCAGCTTGTTCTCACAATGAACGTGTCTCTGCCAATTTTAAATCGTACTATACAAAAAAAAATCGAATTGTGGCATCATACTTGTTTTGACTGCATGCATTCATATTTGTTCTTGTTGTAACTTCCCTGCTATATCTAGGTCATGTTGTTGTGTTTCATGGCTTGTGAGGACTTGTCGTTGTTCACGTTGGCATTCGTTTCTTACTGCAAACGACAAACGAGTTTGATGCGACACACATCAAAGTTTACAGCAAGGTTTTTCCTCTCTTTTATTAGCTAATCGTTGAGTTTTCAGTTCTGACACTGCACAGTCATACTTAGCATTGGTTGCTTTCTCCCAGCGACCCAGTTTCGCTGGAGCCTGTGCTGTGGTGCGACCACTAGATGGCACTGTGATTCTTCATCAGAGACGGATACTCTCCCGTCTTACTGACCCTCAGAAACCGTCAGCCTTTGAAGATCAAAGCTCCAGATAACGTCCACCTCAATAAAGAGGATCTTCTGCTGCTCTTCATTTATTCTCGCCGCTCACGTCTCAGGAGTGGTTGAACTTCACAGTTTGTACGATGCACAGTTAATCATTTGGACAGGCGTTTGTTTGGCTTGAACGGCCGGTTTGCTGAAATCCAGGATACTGTGTGTGTGAGCAGAAGACACGGAAGCTGGTCCGATGCCAGGCTCTCGGTTGGTCCGCGGCCAGGTGTGTGTGGAGTGACACTCGTCATGCAGGTGGGCCGGATGCTGATTGGCTGACAGTAATAGCAGCGTTATAAAAGCGTCTTGTGTTTCTCATCAGCGATCTGCTCCACATGTGGCCTGATCAGCTAAACCGGAGCACTTATTAATGGGCTTTTTTACAACTTTATTAGAAACAGGACAACACGCATCAGATGGGGGCCCTTGGAAACAGTTTAATTGTTTTCCTCAGTTCTGTTTTTTCTGTTTTAATTTTTCTGGATTGTTTTTTTCCTCCATTTTAAATCAAAACTTAAATTAAAGCCCAAATAAAATGTTTTTTTTCCTCAAATGTGTGCGTGGAGCACAAACGCAGTCATCAGAAGCACAGGTGTATTTGTAGCAAAAAATACTTTTCTTTTTTCTTTTATGCCAAAAATCATTAAGATATTAAGCATATCATGTTCCGTGGAGATATTTGTGGTAGGAAATGTACTAAATATATTAAACCTTCTTGCTAAGAACTTCATTTGGACAACTATTTTCTTCATATTTGGGTTATTTTGCGCCCTCAGATCCCAGATTATATAGTTGTATCAGATATTTATCTGATGTGGTGTATATTCATTCAGAGGATGTATAAGTCTCAATTTTAAGAAAATGTACATTTTTGAGGTCCAGTTTTTACCTAATTTTCTTGATTACTTTTAAATGATTTCATTCGATTTTTAAAATCGAACCATTTTTAAACAATTACTTTTACAATTTATTTTCCCCAGAAACACCGGGCTTGTGTATTTACATTTTTCTGATGAATGAATAAATTGTGGTAAATCTTTCTTAGTAATGGTTTATAACATTTTTATTAGCAGTATGTAGGATTTATTTTCTTTTAATAATCGCAGACGCTCCATATTGCGTTTTCATTCAAGTGTCAATCGTGACACTATACAGTGTTTATTAATCATTGTATGACTGCATCAGCATTTTCTCAATGGTGAAAATCTCAGGGGAGCGTTGGGGAGTGGGATCGGGAGCCGAGTCGGAATCGCTCCTCGAGGGCCTCAGCCGATCGCTCGTAAAGCACAGAAGCGGTGAGAGCGATACTTTAATCCTGACTATCATATGAGTTTCTCCGAGCTCTGTTCAGGAGGCCGTTGTAAGTAAATCCGAAAAGAAGCTCCGAGCGCCGCATACTTGAACCTTGCCCAAATGTGCTTTCAACAAATCAGATTTGGTGTGATTTAAAATGCTTCGTTACGCAGGTTCCAGCCTTCGGGGATTACGAGAAACCCAACGAGAGGGCTGAGGTTGTTTCAGAGCGGCGCGCTGTGTCCGGCCGCGCCGTTGACCAATCGCGGCGCAGGATCCGGTGGCCGTCTGCCAATCGGAGCGAGTCAGATGAGGGCGGTCAGTGTGTGGACCGGAGCCAGGGCTTATCGAGTGTCCCAGAGCAAATACTATACTGTCAGATTATTGGAGGAACTTTGGTCCTCATGTAGGTTTTGTCTAGATTGGACTCTTTGGTTTCTCAGTGACGAGCAGAAACAAAACAAAACAGCTTCAGTAGTTGCTGCATGCGAGTGAAGCTCCTGCTGTGTGTGTGTGTGTGTGTGTGTGTGTGTGTTGAGGCGTGGTTAAGTTACTGTAGGTCAAAGCTCAGGTAGGTCCTTCATACTGTTAGCTAATGTTTAAGACATTTTGCTCCATATACCCACGACTTACAGCTGTCTTCATCAAAAGAAATCTTTTACTAAAGCATTCAAAGCTAATTGTAATGACAGTGATTTTTGCTGGTAAAATATATTTTGTTGTGAAAAGGCTGAGAAACTTGTCTCGCCCATCCCTAGTGCAAACTACAACCCTTTATATGTTCATTAGTCATCGTTTTGCTGGACAGTATTCTGTGCTGAAGTGAGCACAGACACATGCTGACAGTCTTCATGGGGTGGCAGGAGTTTTCTTGGGAATTTTTAAGCAGGTGCTGCTGTAGCAGTCAGGCAGTTTTAATAGGATTAACACACACACACACACACATCTGACCCAGCTCTCACACAGCCAGGGCTCCAGTCCTCAGGAAAAGTCCTTGAATGAAACGTCCAGGAACCAAATGACTTGCTCAGATAACTTCTAAATGTAGATATTTCTTCAGTAGCAGAAAACTGAATACAGTCTGTAATGGTTTCCAGTTCATTTAAAATAACTTTGGTGGGAAAATGGTTGACTGAATGATGATTTGTTTGAGAAACACTGGTTTTAGAGAGAGAATCAAAAGTTGAATTAACCTGTCACCTCTAGATGAAACCAAATACTAGATTATAATTAATTTCAAACACTAAAGTCATTTTTTGTATTAAAATTAGGGCCGTGTGATAAAATGAAAATAATATTTTACAGCAGTTTGAGAAATCTTCAATATGATTTTATTGCAGAAGATATTTTTGTAATATTTATATATTAAGATATTTCTTTTGCTAAGGGAAAATGGCTGAAAAAGTATTGAAACTTGACATCCATGAAGTAGACTATATTTTAAAACCACAATTAAGGGTCTGGTTTCTCCAGCTTTCGATTGGCAGCAAAAGCCTGCCTTTAAACCTGAAAGAAATAAAGATTTGAAAGGCGTCATAATGATTAACGACTGATATTCAATATTTTATGGTGATCATTTTTAGCAAAATGACACATTTAAACATCTTTCCCATGAAAAAGGCTTGAATGTAACTCTCCACTCTTGCCTGATTAGTGCGCGGACAATGAATATGCTAATTAGCCCCGCCTCCACCCGGTTAACTAAACTGGTAAATGCTACACCGTTAGGTAAATGGTTATCGGAGAGTGAATCGGTGACTGAATGTATTTCATTCTGAATGGAAAGGGACCGGAAAGCTCACAAAGCTCGCTCTCCTCTTTAGTCGCTGACAATCTGTCACTCGTCTTAGTTCATTGGGTCTCACAAAGTTTCTTATAATCAGTGAAGCTGTAAACTGGACTTTGTTGGTTAAGATGAGTGTCAAGATATCAACATGTCTGTCTGTGATTGGCTGCTCCGGTCAACACTGCGATAACGTGCTGTGTGTTGGGTGGCTTCACCGTCACCCTGAAGAATGGCTGTATAAGTACATCCACGCTTGCCAAATAACTCAAAACATGCCCGACGGTTAATATAAATGTCTGATGAGCAGGTGATGGTGTTGGAGGCCGCAGGATCTTTTAGAGAAAGGAAATGCCTTGTGCTGCTCCAGAGTGTTTTATGAGTTCAGGAACATGGGTAACGTTGATGTTTCTACACACAAGCTCTATGAAACCTGGCGAGATCATTTTCACTCGAAAACAGCATAGTCCGTTTGTTGCGTATCGATTCCACGAGTTTCCATTCTTAATAGGCTCTTCTTTTCTCAAGAGCTAGGACTTCATCAAAAGTCCAGGTTATTATGAACCTATACGTGTCCAGTTAAGGCTTTTATGTACATGTAAACACACACAGTGAGATTATAGGCATGTATTGTTGTATAAATGTAATTAAAAGCCTTGATTTAATCATTTAATCAATGATTAAATGAAGTGTTAAAGCACTCCATTCAAGTGGATTTCTTTCACGATGCCTTTATGACCAAAGTTTTGGTTACCTCATATGAAAGTTTCATTGAAAATTTTGAAGATTAACTATGGTCTTAATTGGTTTCGAATAATTTGAGGGTGTGTAAACGATGACAGAATTTTCATTTCTGTGTGAACCATCGCTTGTTTACTCTGGTTAATCTCCATGTATGTTGTGCACGTGGCCATTCGGGGGCAGTTTCATACAGCTCTGATTCCAGCTCTGAAAACAAGTCGTTGTGTTTGTCTCGCAGGTTATCACTGGTTATTTGTCTTGCATCTACCGCGTAAAACCTGGTTTAATATTGTAGATGGTAAATTCCCAGAGGTCTAGTCTAGCTATCGTAAAATGACACATTTGGCCTCAACCTAAAAGCGAAGCCGCAAAAGCGGCGCTTTGAAATGACTGGATATCTGCGCAACCATAAAGCCATCAGCGTATCTCTCATATTGCTCAGCAGAAGAAGGTCAGATGAGACCTGTATCTCAGAGACTGTAAATCAGGGTCAAACTCTCCAAGCAGACGGTATAGGGCCTTTAAAGACGTTCACAGAATGAGAAAGTAAGCACATCCAAATACATGTTTTTTCCCCGTAAATAGTTAAGCAGATTCGTAATCTTTCACTTTTAAATGATATTTTGATGAATGTAAATCGCTGGGTAATCAAAGGTCTAAATGCACATTTTCTGATCAAGGTGCATAGACGCATACCTACTCTTATTATTCAGTGCACAGAACATTTATTTTCACTCGTTTTTGATCTAAAATCATGGGAACTGTCAGTAGCTCGCGTTGTAATGTATTTGTGTAGGTCTGTAGTGTTGGCACAGACTCGTTCGTGTTCATAAATAAACCCAGCACTGGCTCCTGTGTGTTTATGTTGGAGGCCCTCTGTCCATGGGACGTCCCTCTCACCTCAGCTGGACACAAGATGTGTCTGTGGACACTTTCAGACCGCGAGCGTGTGTTTGAGCTTCCTGAACTCCTCGTCATTAACTGTCTATCTGTATCGACTCTCATCAGTGTAAATGGTAATGAAAGAACCTGTATTAGCGTAGAAGAAGAACGTTCACTATTCTGTGCGTAAACCACTTAGTTAATAGGGATGTTATGAGTCCCCCCACTCACAATGAGATTTAAACTCCCACTCCCAAATTTATCACCATTCGTTTAACAAAATAGGAATATGACTTGAAACATTTGCGAACAAGTCAGAGAACGAAATTGTCACTTACTGGTAAACTGCCGCTAAATGTCAAGAAAGAAGAAAACTAGAGGCTACTGAATACAATAATTTTCATATATAATTACACAATAAACACAGTCATTGCTTTTCAAGGGAGTGCAATTTTTATATTTTTGCGGATTGAATTGTTTTTATTCAAAATTTGCAGTTTCCATCATGTAATTCTTCAAAATGAGCTTTAAACCAGGATGTTGGGAGTATAGCTAGTGTCTAAAAGGCACAAATCCTCCCTCCATGCGGAGTTCCGAGGACAGCTGTTTGTTTCTATACTTGTATGAACTGTCATAAAAACACGTGATCCATTTTGCTGTTGGGTAAAAATCAAGCCGTTATTTACTGGGCTGGAGACATCTGCTGCACAAATGTGTGAAGAATAAAGCGTCCCGGGTCACCCATCTTCATCTGATTTACAGTTTGATGTATTTTGACATTAAACGCTTCAGGCGTCTCTAATAAAGCGTGTTTATTTCTCTGCCATTATCTCTCGTGTTGGTAAGCGGCCGCTTCGCCGCTTCTCTCGTTTACACTTCTCTCGTTTACCAATCTGCACTTGAACCGTAAACCTCTCCGCTTTTTCTCCCAGCGTCATGCTGGAACTTTTTACTGAAATGCAAATGAGTTGGCGTACAGATGGGACGATATCGCTGAAGCTGCTGGTTTTTATCTTGTCTTCCTCGTGCAGGTGTTGAGTCAGATGTTGCGGTAAGCGTGTGTTCTCTGTGCTGGAAGGAAGAGAAAGGCAGTGGCACATTAAAGTGCTTCTCCCCGCACCCCCCGTAGAGGCCTTTGTATTACATAAAGCCTCGAGAACAGTTCTGTCATTGTTGTGAACGGAAAGGGCCTTTTCTTCTGATGCTTGCACTTCTGAATATGATATGCGCACATGGAAAGCATGGACAAAAAACTGTGTTGAATTACCCCGTCTGTACCAATCTGTCAAAAATGGATGCAGCTCGGTTTTCATTTGACAGTCGTACCAACCAACAACTCTGGACTTTCCCTGGAACCGGAGTTTCCACTTTGTTTTAACCTAATTACGCATCTCTGCAGCCGCGCAGCTTAGTGATGCCATTGTTTAGTGTTTACGTGGAGCGTTTCGTCTAAGAGTCCAACGGCAAAAAGTTCAAACGTAATGCATTTAGTTCAAATCTGAGACAATGTAAAAATGACAGCTTGAAAAGAAGTGCTGTGTTTTTTTTCCTGTCTCTTAGTTTAAAAATTAGCGTGGAAAAGGAAAGGCATTCGGTTACAAAGTCTAGATCACTGCCATGCGTCTGAACATTTTACATCTTGCATTACAACTAATGTGCACACAACAAAATCTGTAAGCTGACACGGAGCACACCTGTAAATCAAGACATTCACAAGCTTCAACTTTTCACCCGTCTTGCTGCTTGAGAGACTGTGGGCGGCCCTGCTTCCTGTGTCATTGTTTAGTGCCGTTTCCTTCTTAAAGACGTCACCAAAAATTGTATGTATATTTAGTGTAGACAGCAGAATAGTGTTAATATAAAAAAAAACTGCTTAGATAAATGGAAGACAGCTCTGTGTGTGAGAGAGAGAGAAGCTAGAGGAAGTTCAGCATCCCCGCTGCGGGGTTCTTCCTGCGACCCACCCAAGGGATCAGTACCTCAATAGTGCCAGATAATACAAGGTTTGTGTTGGAGCAATTGCAGAGACTCTCGCTCCATTCACTTCACTTCTAAGAGATATTTTTACCCAGCTGACAGGAAGGTAATCCAAAGTAGCCAGCCTTATTTAAGAATTCATTTCCTTTTTGTTTGCTTGATTTTCTTGGACTTTCATTAATGTGATTTGGCTGGAGAAGACTTGGGGTCAAGCATGCAGATTTGTAAAAACAAAACCAGGTATCAGGCTAGCTTCCTCTCCCAAGAAAGTTTTAGTATTTATCAGACAGGTTAGGACTTGAAATACAGTCAAGTGTTAAAATATAGAGTCTCACACATGCTGATTAAAATAAGGCATCAACTGCAACAATTTAACAAAAACAAGGGAACAGCTCAATAATATGTCAAGAGAACAAATCCTTGATTTGTGGCCATAATATTTTTTCTTTCTGCATGACTTGTTTGGTCTCTGCTAAAATACTTTAAAATAGTCCAAAAATAAAAATTCTGGCAGTATTGGACTTTGGCATGAAGCAAAACAAGAGTAAGTGTCTGGTTTATTTTAAATGAGAGTGTCATTCAGTGTTCATTCACCCAAACAACAAATATAATGCTTTCATTTGTTTTTACAGTCATTGTCATTTGTGCAGTTGGCCTGTTGATATGATTGATTGCTTAATTATTTGTCTTAATGTTCTTATAGGTAATATATACAGGACCATTTTAATTTAACACATTCTTCTACCGCTCAGATAATGGGAAGCGGTGGGATAGAGGGTGTACCAGAAGCTGTCCTTGAGCATGAAACTCCTGCGCTCAAAATGGGCTCCGCTCCAGCCCTGACTCCCACTCATGACGTTGAGATATTTTGAGAAATACAACAAATAGACATTTCTTTCCGCAAGTTACTATCAAATGATCTCTCACATGAGTTAAAGCTAAAACCTAAGCTGTGCTGATTTCATCTAGATTCACACTTCGGTAGAAATGAATCCCAATGAGGAAGAAGAACTTAAAATGAGACATAAAATGATTTATTGCTTGAGAACTGGACTAGAGCACATTCTTGCGCTGTGCTTTTGGAATGGCTTGCGTTTTGTGCAGCAGATATGAGAAGAGCCATGCTGCTCTGAAGTTTAGGATTTTTGGAGAGTAAGCATGAAATGCTCTCTGTGTACAAAACAAATACTCTCAATGTTGGGAACAGGCCCGGTGCTGCGGTGTGGTTGGGCGAGGGGGGTAATTGCTATATTAAGAGGAAGGAATTCAAAATAAAGTTAATCTCTCCACCGCTTCATAAGCTCAGAATGAGCGTGCTGCATCTTGTTCAACATGCAAAGCACAGAGACAGTGTAACTGAGCTGTGCCAGGATCCAGTTTAGCCCGGTTTAGGATCAGGCCAGGAATGGGTTTGACTTGGCACTGATGGTGTGCAGAAGCACTCAGATGTGTGTGTAGGTTCCTAACAGTTCATCAGTGTTTAGCTCTCTACTGTATGTGAATTTAACTAGTACATTCCTCAGCCACCCGCCCTCCTACTGCGGTAATGCTTCATTTTAACTCAATGGCCACCTCAACTTGTTGCCAATTTTCCTTTTTCCTGCAAGAACTAAAACTAACATGGCAGTGGCGTCAGCAGTATAAAGTCTTTGATATTTCCTGTAATCTTACTACTGATAAAGTTTTAATGCTTTTTTGCATAATGTTAATCAAAGAAATGATTTGTGTCAGGTAATTGAGGTAATTACATCTCAAGAACTCATTTGAGCTTCATGGTCTCAGCTGAGCTTTTGGCTGGTATAAGAGGGCAAGTCAAGTCCTAGAGCACCATGGCCCTGCAGAGTTTAGCCCTATTCCTAATCAAACACACCTGCCTGTAATTTTCTAGTAAGGAGTTGGGTTACATTGAAGCTTAATTCTGCAACAGAGTGGGCTTCCAGGACTGTACTTGTCCATCTTTGGTCAAGCAGTTGTGGGTAAAGGTCCTCGACTTGGGGGACCCACTGTCCTGCAGAGTTCAGGTCCAACTGTAATCAAACACACCTGAACCAACTGATCTACGTCTTTAGGATCACTTGAAAAGTCACAGGCCAGGTGTCTGGTCAATCAATAAAACTAATTAAAAGGATAGAAATAGTTATCATATATTATCAATATAGTTATCATTTAATCAAGTTAAAACGGGGAGCCAATCCTGTTTTGGTGTTGTTCAGAATTTACCTCTAACCCCAGGTAAACTCACACTAATCCAGCTAATTGGGGTCTTGCTAGGCATACTAGACACTTCCTGACAGATGTGCTAAGGCAAGTAGAAGCTAAACACTGCAAGACACTTTTACATTTGTACAGGAGTTGCTCCTGAGTTAAAAGAACATCTTCCATAACCGTGTGGGCATCGTAACCCCACCATATCCCTTCCATTTTTCTTCCTGTCAGTTCTGGTCTGTCTTATCATAATAAAGGCAAAAATGCCAATAAATAAATCTTCAAAAATGCTGAAGGCCAGTGTTACCCAACCCTATTTCTAGAGAACCTTACATTTCCCTTATCTGACCCATCTACTTCAGGTCTTGGAGTCTCTGCTAATGAGCCGATGAGTTGAGTCAGGTGTGTTTGATCAAGGAGACGTGCAAAAAGTGCTTTGGAAACCACTGTCATGGGCTACCAGCTTCACTAAAGCTGGAATTTGGAATATTTCTTAAGTTCACTAAATGTCGATTGAGATCTCTCCACAACAGATCCGTCATTTACCCAAATGTATATGACTCTGTTTTTCACTCTGCCAGATTCAATTTCTAGAAGGGTTAGTAATGTATCCCTTCTGTTTCTGCCCTTGCCACAGTGGGTCCACCCTGACTTCGCGTCGCGCTTCCTGAAGAAAGGAAAAGCCCTGATGTGCTTGTCACCCGAGCTGAGGGCCGGGGCCGCGCGATGGAGGCTGAATGTCTTCGCTCGGTCCCTCTTCAGACACTCAAAGGCCGCTCTGTTTCAGCCTGATGACGAGCCGATTGGATATAATCTTGAGCGGTGGACTCAGGAGATGGGGAGGGATAGGGAAACTCTACAGTAGACTTTGCAGAGAAGGATCGTCTTTCTCCAGAAGTAGGAAACGAGCATCGGAGGGTTCCTGCTGCCAGTCGGCTCTCTCCTCCTGTTACGACACGGGACCAAATTCAAACCATGTGTCCTCGCACCCGGTTAGCTGCTTTTGCCCACCTCTAGCATTAGCGTTGTGGACGGATCCATTTCACTGCCCCTCTCCCGTGCGGCGTTCTCATTCTCCCTGCCCCAAATGAGCCTCTCCGTGGGACTCCTGGCTTAATAGGCTGGAACTTTCCCATGTCCGGTCTCCGAAGGTGGCTGTTATCCTCCGAGGGCCCCTGTGCGAGTTTCAAGCTCGGGCTCATGTTATGGGGTGAGTACAGTAGCCCACCTCGAGTGTCAAAGGTCACTTCCTCTTCAGATCTCTGCTTTAAGATGTGTTAAATATGTGAAGGGGCTGGATGTGTTTTTGGAGTATCTTTTCGTTTAAATATGCAGAACTAATGTGCCATGTATTTGGGAGGGGGGACATTTGCTGCCTGCTGCAATTCTGATCTGTCACCACTTGGAATGTGTATTTATTTATGTGTTCTTTGAAAGGAAAAAATCGACGAAAGAAGTTGGTGGATTTAACGCAGACTACGTATGCTGCTTATATGCCCATTTTGAGGCTTGTTTGATGGTCAGCCTTCAATCTTTGTGGAATATGACCCTTTAGCTAAGCACCATGGACAGCGTAATGACCAGGTCATACAACAGGGCAGGGTTCCTCAAGTCTGGCCCCTGAGAGCCAGCTCCTTGCAGAGTTTAGCTATAGTCCTAAGCAATTACACTGCAGCAAGCCAGTCAAGCTCTTTAGAGCTATTACAAAAAATAGGTAGAGGAGTTTGATCAGTGTTTCAGCTGAACCTTTGAGGAACCTGCTATAAGGGAACAGGGACTTAATATGTCAAGTTTTCTCACCTTACTGTTGATGTCAGCTTCGGACAAACTTTGTTCATGAAAGCAAATTATGTTTAAAGTGTTATCAATGTTGGTTACTTATGTAGTTAGTAGATTTACAAGTACACATCATACACTAACAAATACATACCATAGACTATTTAGAATTTTGTCCCTGAAGTAAAACAAAAATGACTTTCATCTTAAATGGCATTTCTTATTGACAAAAGGCAGGGATTGGCTTAAGCAAATGTCTCACAAGGTTAATTCAAATCACAGGAGACTACCTGTGTTTGTGAGATATACTGACAGGATACTGCTGCTCATATATCTTTCCACGCAAAGAACCTGTTGAATTATGACAGTAACTTGTTATGATAGCCAAAAATAAAACCTACTGAATTAGTGTGAAACCAGCAAGTGATTGAGTGGGCGACAGACAGGTATGCGTAGATCTAGTTTTCTCTGAAAGACACAGAGTTACATCGAACCAGTCTGACCTGTGGCCTTCGTCTCTGTTTCACTTCCTCTTCTCTTCAGCAGAACATGTAGATTTGTTGCAGCGTTATGAGAAGCAGACTAAAATAGTCTTTATGTTGCTGATGGCGTCCACGTCATTGTGTCTCCGTCTCTTGTCGGCAGATCAGGTGTCTTGTTCACACACAGATGTGTCTGGTAGCTTTATGTGTAGGGAAGTGTGTGTCATGCTTGAGACACTGTGCAGGGATTATCTGTGAAGACAGGGCAAGCGCTGGCGTAGCCGTGTGCCGTGTTTGATCATGCCTAACCCCTCCGCATCCCAGCGCTCCTCTGATCCCTCAGCTCGGCATTCCTCTTGTAACACTCAGACGCCTCTACCCTGCGTGGATTACTGTACTCATTCCTACAGTACTGTATGGGAAAGACAAAAACAGCCAGGCCATTGTACATCAAGAGCGCTTCTGCCCTCGAGGCTTCGAATTTCTCCTTACCCGTCACAAAAATCCCCAAGTGCAGGGTGGATGTGTAAAAACTGATATTAGCCCTGTTCCAGACGAGAGGTGCCTACCTAGGCAACATTTCACGCCTGAAGGCAGTTTTAGACAGTAGGCAGCTAAATGGTGCTGCTTTATCATTACGCTTCTTTTTGGCACTGGACCGTTGTGCAATGTCTTTAATGTACCTAGAAGTAAGGGTAGTCCTTCAATGACACGGTCACTATTTGATACCATCACAGTAGAATGAAACCACCACAAAAACTCCATGAGAAAAGTATTTTTTACAAAAAAATAATTCAGGATTAATAGGAAGTAGCACTGTCAAATTACAAATGCACCAAACTTTAAATGGTACTGACCTTGAAACAAGTTGCACTTTAATTTTATGTTCACCGCAAGAAGCAAAGATTAGAAATATTTGCCAGAATTGCTGGAGAGAGACTGTCTATGGAGGAGCAGTTTACCAGATTAGGCCAGACTGATTTAGTGCTTTTGTCAGATAGGACAGGGAGTGAGATGGACAGGAAGTTGAACTCTGCTCTAGTACTGTATCATATTGTCGTACTGACCGCTGGGCTTTCTGAGCATGACTTCTTCAGCTTCTCATTGAGAAACTCACATTTAAGTGTTTTCTTAAACTGAATCTAAATAGTGTGTTGTAAAGTCAGACTAAGCATGCACGCCTGGATTTTTCTTCACACTTTAATAAGCAGTTTGGACCTTCTGGATGACAAAAACATGATATATTCTAGAATAGAATTCTAGAATTCTAGAACAGATATTTTTCGGAGGACTGTATAAAAACCACTGAATGCAGATCTGGTACTTCCACTGTATTTAATAATATAAAATGTTTAAAAATAATATTAAAAACGCATGCATATAATTAAAAGAGTTAAAAGTTAACATAAATAAAAATTTAAAATTTTTACCTTTTCCACGAAATATTGCGGTTTATAATAAATAGTTTTTAGTATCGGATTGTTATTTTATTTATAAATATGTGACTGCATAATATTTAATAAAATAATTTTAGAAGCCGTTTCACGTGGTTATGTTACTAAAGGGTGATGTTTTGTTCTGTAGCAAATTCTCAAATTAAAAAGCTAAATTCTATTTAAATGACTAATTCTTGACGTGAAAGTCATTTTTGTCACCGATTCAGGTGCACAATGTGCTCGTTCCTTGGGTTTTCCAAGCCTGTGGATGAGTAACTGGAGCAGCGGTAGAAGATTGGATCTTGGTCTAGAAGTAAAGTAGTTGTGATCTAAATACAGGACATTCTGTGAGTGTGTGTCGGGAGCAGGAACACCGTATGAGACCTGCCACGGTTTATCCCTGAATCCACGTGGATGAAGTTCTGCCTCAGCACACACATTGTGACAGGAAAGCTCAGGACTTGTTTCTAAGAGGATTGTGTGCGTGTGGTTTCAAACACTGAGGTCAGGTGGAGCGGTCTCTCCGAGGCAGGGCAGCAGCTAGCACACATGCATCAAGGGCAGGTTTGCTTGTTAAAGTGTGTTTTAGTGCTGAACGCAGCAGGGTGGGACTCTGCTCTGGAATAGGCCCTGCCCCAAACCTAACACCGGAGTAAGTGCGTGTCGTTAATTAATACTGCTCAGTACTTAACTGCATAATTACGCTTTACATAACTTTATAATCTTGCATGTAAAGTAGCCAACATTTGCAACGATCAGAAGTCTTTTCACTAATGTTAGCACAGCTATTGCCGTTAAGTGCTGCACTTTATCACCACAGAAACTTCAACAAAACAGAAACTATTTCAAACATCCAACGTAACTGAACGTTATACACAAACAGGCCTTTGTCTTTTCCCCAAAACATAAAATAACACTTCATTTAACATCCCTTTCCCTAATCTAGCCCTATACAAAGCATGTTGTGAACTAAAAATCCACTGCCCTGTTAATACTGCAAAAAGGATTGAGGTTAATTAAACTTACATTTTATGTATTTGAGTAGATTGGACACTATTAAGTAAAGGAAAAAAATCAGCAATGTGTTGCTTTAATTTATTTAAATGACGTAAATTCATCAAGCAGATATATAGTAGTTTTTTTTTTAATTATAAGCAAAGCAGAAGTATGTTTTAGAAGAAAATATTATTCTATTCTTAAGATTTTATGTTTAATTCAATGTTACGTGAATTCACAAAAATGTCTGATGAGATTTTCTCGGTGTGTATTTTAGAACAATTCATCATGACTTTGACTTTCAAAGTCCAGTAGCAGAACAAAAAATGTCTCTGAGGCTTTTATGCTTTATGGATGCTTTTGAAAACTGTGAGCGTTGCAGAATATACTTTCTTGACCTCTGCTCTTGTCGTGGTAAGTGAACGTATCGAAAGGGCCCAGCAGAACCAGTCTTTTACTCCGGAGGCATCCTAGGTGTAGGTGACTGTTTTTGATCTTCCAAGACTTCAATGGTCCACAGCGGCTGTTACATTTTAATAGTTGTGAAATTTAGTGCATGTGTTCGTAATAAAATGTCCCTCACTACTCCGGGGGACGAATAAAGGCCTCCTGTAGCGAATCAATCTGTTTTTGTAAGATAAATATCCATATTTCAAAGATAACAACCACTTTTTTTCTCACTTCTGCTGACTGTTGAATCCGGAAGCTGATAGGGCGGATGCATTGTGTGATTAGTGACGAGTGCATAGAGAGCAAAGCAAACACCGAAACATGAGTTAGAAGCACAAAATGAGGATTTACAAAGATAAATGACGGATGATTCCAAAATATAACCCAAGAGGAGACTGGTTTTCCTTTTGCTAAAGTAAAGAAACGTTCCTACGTTCCCCAGAAGCACCGAGATCCATGCATGGTACGCCATCCGCCTTATAGACTTCCAGATTCGACACTGAGAGAAAAGTGTTTATTATGTTTGAAATATTCATATTTATCTTACAAAAATGCATGTGTTCACTACAAGAGGCCTTCATTCACCCCCAGAGCCGTGAGGGATGTTTTATTACGAATACATGAACTAAATTCAACTGTTAAAACGTGACAGCCGCTGTGGACCATTGATAGGCTCGGAAGATCAAAAGCTCTGATTTGATTTGTCTGAAAGAAGAAAGTCACCCACACCTAAGATGCTTCCATTTTTGGGTAAACTAACCCTTTAAGATCTTCCTTCAGAAATGATCCATTGAATAGCAGGTTTCCATTCCCAAGACGAGGAATCTGAAGCATTCGCTTCGATGGATGTGCAGTAAGGCTGGGTGTAGTCATGAGACACCCACAACGAGCATGTTTTCTTAAAGATGAAAAGCTGTAAATCTGTCATCCGCAGTGAATAATACAGGAAGATTCAGATTGTGTTCTGAAGTCTTTAGGCGTTAAATGTTTACACAAGGCAGTGTCAGTATCTCTCTCTCTCTCTCTCTAGCCCACGGGAGCAGCACCTGTGGTAGCTGGCACCCAGAGCCCTCCAACCGTGGCACTGCACAGACATGAAGAGCGGCAACAATGAGCACAAATGCAAAAGCAGAAAAACATTTGCGGTTTGCCAGGAGAGAGAGGGCTTGTGAACGGGTTGCTGTGTTTGTGTGCGGCGGCGGGCGGGCGGCCGCGCTGGGAACAGGATGTTTGGGCCTCCAGGTGTGTGTCGGTCTCTGTCGGGGCTTGTGGGATTGCTGCGTGACGGCTGTAATGATAGGCTGCTGCGGGCGAGGACATGACTGCGCAGCGGTCCGCGGGCATGTGTCGGCTCCGCAGACGCACACACAACAATGAGCGATAAATCAAGAATCTGCCTCGCGACGCACAAGACAACGCTTTTCAGTGTTTCGCACATGTTTGCGCACCGCCAGAGCTGGGGTTAACGCACTGCAAGAAACGCCAGTTACTAACTTTTTTCAACTAGTAATCGCATTAACCTTCAATTAACTTAGTTGCTCTGAGTCGAACCTTTCTTGTGCCATGTTGAGGAATAAGTGCACACATGTTTTTTTTTTGTGGCTTGTTAATTTCAGTGGTGTGAAAGGGCCTTTATAACTTTTAAATAAATAAGCAAGCCCAGTTCAGGAGACAAAAAGTAACGCAAAAGTAACGTAATGCAATACTTTCCATAAAATGTAACACGATTAGATTTTCTATGCAGTGACACGACATAATAAAGCATTACTTTTAAAAGTAGCCAACTCTGCGTATTGCTCTATAAATTCAAATGCACGAGGTGATACTGTATTCGTACTCATTCATACTCGAAGCCAGGGGGCCCTCTTGTGCGGGAGTACAAGTCAAACTCTTAGGCGTAACAACTAACAGTGTGCTCAATAAAAAGCAGAAACATTTGGATTGATGGAACCTTAAAGAGATGGTTCTCCCAAACATGCCAAGTCTGTCGTGAATTACTCGCCTTCATGGTTTTCCACAACCCATTCATCTTCGGAACTCATTGAGATATTTTCGATGGAATCAAGAGCTCTGTGACCCTCCGTAGACAGCATTATTATTAACACGATCAACATCCAGAAACATAGCAAGGATATCGGTGAAATAGTCTGTGACATCAGGGCTTCAACCGTAATTTCACAAACCTACGAGAATACTTTTTGCGCGAATACAAACCGCACATGTTGTTCACGTCCACGTTATTTTTATTTTCTCTGTGCTCCGAGTATTCACAAAGCTTGGTAAAATTACAGATAAAAGTTACATGGACTGTTTTGCTGATGTCTTTGCTGTGTTTCTGGATGTTAATTGCGTTAATTACATTGCTGTCTGTGGAGGGTTACATAGCTATCAGTATTCATCAAAAATATCTGATGATGGACAAGGTCTTACTGGTTTGGAGTAATTGATTTTAAAGAAATTAAATACAAGATTGTGACAATATGTGTTTAATAATATTTCAATGCACCTCCAGGTAATAAATTAAGTATGTTAATATTGCTGTGGTAATTGACAAATATTCTAAAATGTGGGGAAAAGTATTGTGCTGTATAAACAAATCTTAAAATTGTCATATAAGATTACCACATATGTATATTATAGTATGCAGATGATTGGTTATTGTCCAGAAGTATATTTGAATCTTAGCAAAAGTAAGAGATAAGAAAGATAAAAATGTCAATTAAAAAAAGAAAAACCTGTCCCCCTGTGTTCTGCGACGATGGCATACGAGGTCTGGTGCCCGGAGGCTGTTCGGAAACAGCACAATGACTGTGATTGTCTGAGCTGTCAGTCTCAGGGAAGGAAAACCGGGCTTGTGGTGAACCGACGCACACAATAAAGGTGGAAGACGGGGCTCTGGATCCCATTGTGGGCTCACCACACCGGCCGCCTGCGAGCTCGTTTCCCTGTTCTGTCACAGCGCTTCTAGCCCGTGTTCTTCTCTGTCGGAGCTGCAACACACGGCCCATTGTCTCTCCCGACCCCCGTCCACACAGGTGTCAACACAAACACTCGTGAAAAAAGAAGTAAGACCCAGTCATGCCACCGCCGAGCGGGCCTTTCCGTGATGAGCGGTTAATGAGTGCTCAGTCTCGGATCCGTTTGGTTCAAAACAGACTGCAGTCGCACTGAAGGACTTTTATACAATATCATTATAGAATTTTACGGCTTCCTGCTGGGGTGTTCAATTTTGTAAATAATTTCACTCTCACATGATACGGCATACCGCCCATCACTTTTTTTTAAAAGAAACATAAGTGAGTGGCTGATTGGAAGACCAGCTTGATAGCAGCCCTATGTGCAGACACAGAAACATGTTTAATTTAGTAAATCTGACATCTAGCATCTAGATGACATGCATATAGTGAATATTTTGGGATTTTAAATCAGCCACTGTGAAAAAGTGCTGTTAATTGTACCAAATCTGCACATGAACACACTATGATAACAGTGTACAAAAGTCCACTTTAGACATTCTGCAAACTATAAGTAACCTTGTAACTACATGTCAACTAATTGTCATTAATTCCCAACTACGTGTCTATAACTCTCAGTGTAGACTGTTAGTGTAGGTTTAGGGTCAGTAGAATAAGTTGACAATATATTACTAGAAGATATGAAGCAGACGGTCTACTAATACTCTAATGACTGCTAGTTCACATGTAGTTACAGAGTTACTTACTGCTAGTAGAATATCTAAAGTAGACTATTAAAGTAAAGTGTTACCAAAAGGTTATGCAGTACCATATTTACACCATTTTTCTTGGAGTAATAGTATAGTTTCATGTTTTTAATATGCTTTAGTACAAGTTGTGGAAATTTAAATTTCTGCTCTCCACTATTAGAATATTTTGACATGATTTACATGATTTACATTTCCTTCCTTAAAAGAAAGTCATGACAGTAAATCTTCATCCCAAAAACCATTTTATGAGGAAATTCCCACAAATCTCTGTGTTCTCTGCAGAAACACTGAGACTGTCCTGCTGTCTATCCTCTATTGTCCTTACAGCTGGGCATCAGGATGAGTGAGCTGTTGTCTTGAGCGGTGCATTGTGGGTGTGTGCGGTGAGGGTTTTTCCCAGCTGAAGCCACACTGGTGTTGAGTCCGCCGCTCCTCACAGGTGTCTCGGATCTACAGTAGGTGTGCATTAATGCTCACTAAATGAGTGTCTCTCGTCCACATACTCCAGATTCTTGCTTTGTGAAGTCATCTTTTGTTCCTGTTCCGACACAGTTCCCAGACCAACGGCCTGGTGCTTTCCTTTATTAGCTGTAGCTTATGAAACCTGTGCAATGCTTAACCAAACATGCAGTCTTGGAAAGGAACAGGGCTCAAAACAACAACACAGAAGTGTCTCCATGAGAACGGTCCGTCACAGAGACGAGTGACAGGACGTCAACCGGTTTGACCGAGACTGGAGAGCATTGCAGAGACGTGATCGCATGGACTCTCTCAGTTCTAGAACCAGTAGGGCTGAAAAACTAAATTTGAATTTAAAAGGCGTAATTTCCTTCAGAAGGGGAAAAAAGCTTTTGGCTTCTCTCCTGAGGTCACAAGAGGGCGCATCGAGTAAAAGATTGCTAAGGCACATTTCGTCAAAGCAGTAAAATTACACAAAAATAACGTAAAAAAAAAAACACGAGGTGCAGTGGAATGAGGAAAACAGTCTTGAAACGTGTTTTTTTAAATGGTAAACTAAAAAGACGCAAGTACAACAGTAATGGACGTCTCAGTAAAATGCAATATGCAGGAATATGCATTCCGCGCAAACAGCTTGATTTCGTTTTTGACGTATTCTCTGCACTCATGTGCTCTTTTCGTTGCGTTAAAATGCAACGACACCTACATCGCTATTTCATCCTGTGCACCCCTGATACGGCTTAAAATTTCAATGCTAAAACGTTACATTCAAATTTAGCTGAGCATCAGGCTGCCTTATCAGCGAATCTGGACATTTATTTTAAATGCAACAAATATTTGAAATAATGAACAGCCCTAATGACCAGCCAAACTTAATGAACACAGAAAGGACTGATTGTTCAAAGTGGAAACTGATTATAAACAACTCCTCAGAATCTGTTTTGCATGAGGAACATTTTTAGTACTATTAATAGGTTTGGCGTTAGGCAACATATTTATCATTACGCGCGTCTTGAAGTTGTTCTACAGACTTAGAGTTTGATGTCGTTTTATTTTATTTTAACAGGAAGTATTCTAGGTGGATTGACTATAATTATAGAGCGTAATCGCATTCCAGAGCGTCATGTTATTGTGCTGATATGTGAGCTGTAATGGAAGGAATGGATGGCTTCATTAATGAGATTACTCAGATAATATCAGCAAACACACACGCTGTTTTCTGCGGTCCTGAGCTATCTGATGTATTCCAGGGCTTGTGTCTCCAAGTCAACAGCTCATTTAACACTGCTGCCGTCACCCACACATCTAATATTTAACCTGCGCTCAAATGGTTTTTGGGACTTTTGTTTGTAGTAGGTGTATGGGAATGAGAGGATATGTGTGAAAGTAAAGCTCCGAAGGCTTCCCGTGTCATGCATCGGTGTAAAATACTGCTCGCTGGCAGATTCTGGGCAAATTCCACTTTAAAGACCGCATTACTCATTCTAAGGGCCTGAACACTTGAAAGGGTGTAGGACGTTATTGTCTTAAGTGCAATACTGCCTATGTCTGGGTTACACTGCATTCAGTGCCAAATATCATACCAAACAGCAAATTATGCTAGCTTTTCTGAAAACTAACTGCACTTTTGAGAGTTCCTTATTAGCCGATTGGTGTTGAAGTCACTTTTTATGGGTGTAAACTACCGGTGTAGTTCATCACGATTATTCATAAAAATGTTCTGGAAGACAAAAAGTTTGAACAATGTCTTATGCCTAGGATTTTAAGAGCTAAAATTTGAGTTATTTCCCTAAAATAAAAACAACTTGTTTACATCTGTTATGCAAAGGCATACACCACAAGCATGTCTTAAATCTTAATGTCAATGTGAAGATACGGCAGTAAAATGGTAGTATCATCATAACAAATCGAGCTTTTAAAGCTCTAATCTTTTTAAAGCAACAAACACCAAATAGGTCACCAAGAATACTCTAAGATTTTTTTGGGGCAAAATGACTTAATCAGAGTAAACATTGCAGGCGTGCTTCACTAACCGTGAGTTAGAAGGGCTCTTCACGAATTTCTTTTTAGTTTAGTTTTGTTTGTAGGGGACCCTTCCTGTAGTGCCCTTCAGGGGCCAGGTGTCCGTTTTAAGTGCAGCTGATTAGGGGCGAATGAATTTAGCATCATCAGATCTGTGAACCTAGACCACAAAACCAGTCACGAGATTTATACGTTTGTTTGGCCGAGATACAACTTTTTGAAACATCTGCAATCTGAAGATGGAAAAAAATCTAAATGAACTGTCCTTAACGATGTATATTACTAAACAGATTTAAGTTTTGGTGTATTTACAAAATATTTACTTAACCCAATGATTTTTACCATAAAAGAAGAATCGATTATTTAGACCAATACAATGGCTGTCGCTACATATATACCCATGCTACTTATGACTTCTTTTGTGCTCCATTGATTAGATCTGCAACACTAAGGCATAGAACTGACTGCTTTTCTGCATCTTTACGCAGGCTTAACAAAGCCATGGTGCACGGTATTGTAAAAATGGTCACCAAAGCCACCAAACTTGGCATACTCCCTAAAACCAATCAAATATCGGCCAGATTGCTTAAACTTGCACTAAAATTCCTCCTAAAGTCAGACTGTCTGTCACTACGTGTGTGTGATTGGTGGTTTGTCTGCTGTATTGACGGCTCTGTCGCTCTCTCGACGGACGGATGGCTGGCGTCTCAGGAGTCAGTCGTTGGCGTGCGACGGTCCAGTCCTGCCTGAAAGCGAGAGTGGCAGGGCACCTGGGAACGGGAAGGTGCGGTCGAGTGTGTCTGTTCCAGACGCAGCCTCTGGTTCCTCCTTGCCAACAATGGGTCGAGGTCGTGGTGCACGGGGGCCTCCTGCTCGCCGACCACCGTCCACGCAGCCCCCGACACACGCTGAAGCGAAAGTCGCCGTTTCTTCAGGTGGAACCGGATTGTTCTGTGGTTTGGCTCGCTATGTGTTGACACAGTCTGCTTTCTCACAGACACTTTGCCATCGCTGATGGGCATGTGTTGCGCAGTTTTATCTGTCAGGTTGCTTCATCATCTGAGCACCTGATGCGTTCTGGCAACGCTGTTTGTGTGCACTTATTGTGTCGCTGTCGTGCAGCGTGCGATTCTACACGTACCGCATTCTTAAACATGGAAACACATGCATGTGTATTTTTAGGAAAAATATGTATCATTTATGCGAATAAATGTGCTGTATGTATGTGTCTGTTTATATACGTAATACACATTATGTAAACAAACTTTTTGGATGCAATTAGTTGATTGACAGCCGTATTATTTCCTATTTTTTAGTTGCATCAGTTTTTATTCTGTTAGTAAGACAGTCAGTGTTTGACCTTTTTATTGTTCCTTTTCTCTTGACGTCTTAAATGAAATCCCTGTGTACATGTCCAGCATCCCTCAATAGCACGCTCTCCGAAACGCATCGATGGTGGCTTTCTTTAAAGATGCAATTTAGTCCTTTACTTTGAGGATGCTGTCCTGTTTTTACTGTTGTAACACTTCACTTCAACGCTCTCTGAAGGGAAAGCCATAGCAAACATTCATGGTTTACAGCCACAAACTCGGTCCCAGATTGAACGAGGAAGCTAAGCGTCCTCTTCAACAAGCCAGTAATATGGTGTGCGATCTTGACATATACTAACACATCAATATTTTCTGGAATTTCATCAATAACGTAATCATTCAGTATTTTTTAACTACTGCCCTGGACAGCTGACTCCTAAAGTTTTTGATATTTGTCAGATTCTGCATGGTCACTTCACATCACTTACAGAAATGAATCTTTTCCAATAAGATTTAATTGTTTTGTACATTGTATGGACAATCAGTACTGTCGCTGTTGAGTTATTTGTGTTGTCGAAATGACACACACGCGCTAGTTAAGACAAGGTTTTGTCAAATCGTACATTGTTAAAACAACTATTATGCCGTTATCGCAGGCTAGTGCAGATTAATTTATGTGTTCAGACGCTTGAAAGGATAGACCGTAAACACAACTTTCTCATCCGTATCGAATATCGAGCGTGTTACATCAACTCACCACACCTGAATGTACAGACGCTTTTTGGCAGCTCTCCTGCCAACCTGTGTACAATTTCCAGAAACATTTCCATGTCACTCAGCGTGACTAATTGGTGTCAAGCAACAGTCCTGGCGCCTCCATAAGCTCCTGACATACAGCGAGTGTTTGATAACAGTTATGATCCACTGAAGGACCAACATGGACTCAGAATAAGGAGGGCGTTGCTGACAGACAGTTAGACTATAGCGCAATAAAGTAATTGTGGGTAGCAGCCCAGATCATCTCTCCTGGTCTTGAAGAGTTTGATGAGTGCCTGACATTTGATTGCTTTTAAAGTTGCGGTGTGTGGCTTCTGTTTGCAGCACTGCAAGGTAATGCAAAAACTATGACTGTTTCCACACAGGTATCTGCTAAAACAGACGTCCATTCAAAATGAGCTACAAACACCCATGTAGACGATTAGAGAAGACTATTATAGAAGTTTGAGACATGGACACTTGACCAACTGAATGAAAATACCAAATTCTTTCTCTGCCAGTAGGTGGCTATGAAACAGTAACAGTAAAGACTTTATGGTGACTTTTAGCCCAATATTCTCACTGCTCTTGTGTAGAGGGGAAGCATTTCAGTGAATGGCGTATTTTATTTTATTTTTTTTAGACGTTAAAAATACTGTGCGAGTCTTATGGCGACTTTCGTAATACCTCAATGGTGATGTTTTTGTAAATTGGCAGCTCTTGGTCACACTACTCATTTTGTGGAAAAGAGAAAGTCATGTAGGTTTGGAACAACTTAATGATGAGTAGATAATTTTAGGTTGAACTCCCTTAATAAACGTGCTAATAAACCATCCAGCCCTCGGTGGTTTTGCCGTGTTGCGTTAGTGTGGATCAGGTTTGCCGATCAAATGACTCGTGTTACCAGCCGTTGCAGTGGTTCTCGCTGGAGGTCTGTTGACCTTCTTTACGAGATCAGTGTTTCGTCAACAGTGACGTGACGGCACCGCTGACTCTATGCTTCTGGCTGCTCTCCGTCGCCAAATTGGGAGCTCAGGCCTTTATTTTAGGAAATCTTCTAGAAATAGACTCTGGCTGAAGCTGCGAGTTACTCCCCAAATCCCTGAATGACAGAAGCTGGACGCACGATTACAGTTCATCTCTCTCAGTCTGAGAGAGCTTGCCTGCTGTTGTTGTCAGTGAGGATGGCTTTGGATGGTGAAGCCGTTACAGTGAGCGTGACAGCGCGGGTTTTTTGGGAAGCTGTTGCAGATAGTGATCAGTGCTGGTGTGTTACATAATCCTAATGAAGTCTTAAGCCAAAGATACGCTGTAGACCACAAGTACCCAAACACGGAGCACACTCCCATTGCTCATACATAACATTGGGCTTGATAATCATTAAGTTTATTCATCCGGGAATTGCCATTTATTGTATATGTCAGCACATGTACTAGTTAGACATTCTAATTAAACCTCTGATGGTACATTTTACGATGACTTGCACATCATTTGAAGTTTCATGAGTCATTGCAGCCTTCTCAGATAGTTTGTTCATCTTTGATTTGAAATGCCTACATTGGTGAGACTTTAAAACTGAGTTTAAATCATGTCATTAGGATTTCTTTTGAATGACGTACTGTTTGTTCTTCTCAGTGGTTATCTAGTTCTTTTAGCCCATGATGGGATGTCAGTCGTTAGCTATCCTGATTTCTTCTTTCAATATTGGTCATGAAGATCTCCACAGTTTGACCACTGCTCAGTTCATTTCAGCATCGTCAGTTAAAGATACTAATGCTGTATTTTTTCTTTTTTCTTTCCTTTGAAGCTGGACCAGGTGTACTCCGGGATGTTAGATGTGAAGCTTCACGCAGATTTGAACGGTGAGAATTTTTAATCTGGTTTCTGTAGCTTGTGTTAATCAAACTCTTCCAGAAGGCTCTTGTTGGTTCCTTGGAGATTATGTTGTGATGGTTGCTGGGATCAGTAAACCGTGGGACTGTGGTTTTGATTGTGATCACAAAATACTTCTGCATTTTATGTCATTTTATGTCTTTTTTAATCAGACCACTATTTGGCCTGATTCATTGTTAAGGTAATAAGTAATAAGTCGACAGTTCTTCTTAGACGCAGTACTACTAGATGGATCGAGCTAATAGTACTAATAGATGGATGTAAAATATGAAGTCTACCTGATGGAGTCAATGCTGTGTTATAATAATTCTACATACTAAAATGTGTGTGTGCTAGAATAACTGTTAGTAGGCCCTGTCACAGTAACTAGATATCTCAGGTGTTTTTGTTTTAAACCATAGACGTAATCTAGCGCTTGTTGAGCCACACTTTTTAGCTATTTATTTTTTATTTAATGTTTTTATTATTTACATCTTGTAATATTAAGTATTGTTTTCTTCTTTTGTAATATAGTCTTAAATTAATAGAATAAAAAAAAAAAAATAACAATCAGTATTAAAGTGTTATTTCACCCTCCAGAAAAGAGAGCATTCTGTCATCATTCACTCATCCTCGTAGTTCCAAACCTATCAAACTTTTGTTCATCTTCAAACCTACACAGGGATATTTTTAATAAAACCTGAAGATTGCTTTCCCTACACAGAGTGTCAACACAACCAAAACTGAGCTTCTGTTTAATATATTTAACAAGGGCTCTGTTTTTATGTGAATAAAAGCCTAAATTATACCTGTTCATCATAATAAGTGGTTGCATTTCTTCAGAAGACTTCATATGGTTTTATTTTACGATCGCTTTACGAATGTTTTGAAGCATCAAAGTTTGGTTGCCTGGACATCTCAGTGGAAAAACAGAAACCTGTCCGGTTTTGTTACAGATGTCTTATATTGTGGTGCTAAGGTGAACGAGAGACTTAAGGGTTTGGATAAATGACAGAATTCATTCATTTTTGGCTGAACCATCCCTTTAAGCATTAAAAGAAAAAGTCTGGTTTGAAAGAGGATTTAGGTTTTCAGTATGCTGACAGGCTTTGAGAGAGGAGGTCAGGAACTAGCAGTTGAATACTGCTACTTGACATTCATGTGTGAATTAAGAAATTGCACGTTCCTACACATAGAAATCGCTTTTATTCTTAGTCATGGGGCAGCCACCAAACGTCACCTGAAGCTTGTTTTTCGATTGACTTAGCAGCCATAGTGACTAGTTCAAATGGATATTTTATATGGGAGAGGAGCACGGTATTTTTTTCCGCAGACATGTTTGTGTCTTGCTCTTTGCCGTATGACTGTTGTGTGCCACATGTTGGGTGGTCGTCCCGAGCACATGCATCATAGTCCAGTTCAGCTTAACCAGCACACACTCACACCTGCATGAACTAGCTTCCAGCGCTCTGACACATGATGAATGTAGCACTGTAAAGTCAGACTCTCATTACTCATGCATGCTTCATTATGGGTGAGCTTTCACATCAGGTAACACGCTTTACACCCGACTCGCCGCTCTGTGAATGGGCCCCTCATATATGTTCTCTGGGAGCCTTCCTATTGCTTGTTGTTTACACGAGCCTGTAGATTAAAGCTAGCGACGATCAGAACTTCAGCCGTGCAATTAAGATGATGATGATGATGATGATGAAGCACTATATCACTCTCCGACTCGCTCCGTCCCTTTAATCTAGGCTACAGAAGGACAGCAGATGCTCTCGCCCACCCGCCGGCCTCTGCCACTCAACTCAATAAATAAAAGATAAGACGGTGCCATCGGGACTGTTTGGAATAATAACATTCAATTTGGAGAGAAGTGCCTCGACAAATGCACGCTAGAAGAATAGAAAAGCAGGAGATGAAAGGAAATATGAATGGAACTCTGGCTACAAACATGCTCGGCAAGCAAATAGACTTCCTGAGAGCGCCAATCACAGGCTCTCACCCTGATTCCTGACCCGCGGAGGACAGGCCCGAGGAACGCAATTTGTTCCTTTGTACGGCAGGATCATAAGAGCGACCGCAACTTACTTTCTTTCACTGTTGCCGAGTGCAATTGAGTTCTCCGAGCAGGTGGTCCAGGCCTGCTGCGACCTCGGCAACTTTTGCTTTTTTGTTCCCTACAAAGGTTGGCTGAGGTTTTGGCAGTCAGCTCTGGCGTGTGGGGCTTTCATGAAGTTGAGGATTAAGAAGGACAGATAGGAGGAGGAGGTACAGACAGTCAGCTCGCATTAAAACAACTCCTCATGGCCGATGGCTCCAGTCTCTCGGCCTCTCCACACGTGGCCTTTGTCTGCACCTAGACTTCCACGGGACCAAGTTGCTCTCAAAGCTCAGCTGGTCGGGTATTGTCCCTCCTCAAAGACGGCCGTAAGGGCAGCCAGAGGAAAAAGTGTCAGCCTCAGCTTTTACACACCCTAGGAAAACTTGGGAGAAGAGAAAGGATGGATTAGCTTTAGCCGGCCCGCTTGCACATATCCAGACCCCCTCAGCTGTTCGAGACATCGCTTAAGCCTTGTCAGTCCAAGCATTTTTGCTGGACGTGGGGACACCCGATGCGCAAAGTCTGCGAAGAATGTTGCTGCGCTGGGTATTTCTATAGAAATCACGTTATCCCACGTCGAGCTGAAGTCTTCTTTTGATCTGTGTGGCTTTGTGAAGATGCTCCCTTTTAATTACTTGATCATCGGGACACTTCATCGTCCCGTGATTAAACCCTGTGGCGAAGAGGCCCAAACACCGAGGAGGGAATTCGCTCACAATCACTTGCACCTGCTGGTAGCGTGGTTTGTGTGTGTGTGTTATTTTAATGCTCAATATACCAAATGAGTAGAACCCATTTAGACGTTCTATGAACTATATGTGGCTTCGCAACTACATGTCAACTTATTCTGGCAACTTATTCTGCCGATCCTGTAATGAAATTTTTTTGGTTTTTTCTTACCAGATTTCATACCAGACACAACTAGTATCCAATATGCGTTTACATTAATTCCCATCAGTGGTCACTTTATGCAAATGGAAGGAGGCCCTTTTTTGAATGGCTGTGCTATTAAAATAATTTATATAATTCACATCAAATAGAAACTATTTGTCAGCATGGACAAGAGCTATTTTGCAGCACAAGATCTTACGAAACTGACAAATACCAGTAAAATAATGTGAATTTTTATTTGTTATTTCATATATAGCTCATTTGATGTAAAGTAGCGCTCTAAAGTTTTATTTATTTGAATTTATTAACAAGAGACAGAATGCATGAGTAGCCTTACAGTGAAACTTGTTGGAAAAAAATGCTCATTGCTGAGAAATCTAATGTAGGTTTTTGTGATAGAATTTGCCCAAATTGGATGCGAAAAAATGTCATCTTGTGCAGATTTTTGTGTTTACACATGTGCATCAGTGTTAGATGTGAGCAAAAAAGCTGATTAGTTGTAAAGTTACTTATAGTCAAGATAAGATTCAAAGTTGACTGAATGTGTTTTGTTCTCTTCTCCGTAATCATTAAAAAATGTACACAAAAATCCCTTTTAAATAACACTGGACTTAAGAGCTTGCTTTGGCAGTAATAGCACCACAAGGCTGGCACATGTTGCTGATGTTCATCAAACTGGCTTATTCTATCAAAAAGTCCTAATGACTTCACAGAGTGCTTGGTTAAACTGGTGAACGTAAAACGTAGGGTTTAGTTGCTAAAAGTTTAAAATTCGCCCCGCAGTGTTTATTCATAACATCTACTCCATGGTTTTGTGATCTGTCCTCAGACATGCAGACAAGACCTGGATAAATCCTAATAGTGTTTATGAAAGCTAAGTGTTTTGGAGCGATGTGCTCTAAGTGTGGCCAAGGTTTATTTTTCTGACAAGGACTAAGAGTGGCTGACTCCATTCGCAATGATAAACAGGCCAAATTGGAAGCAGACACTGATGTAGTTGCATGTTGGCCTGGGGGGGATCTCGTACTGCCTAGACCAGACCTTTGAATTACATGTTTATGGGTGATATTTTGGTCAGATTAAGTCCTCGCTGGAGCTAAAGCCAAATTATCTCTTTTGATTGACCCTCACAAGTGTTTGCGTGGGATTTGAAGACGGGGATAGGCCCAATCATCAGTATGACTGTCGAAAACCGAAAACTGCTGATCCAGCTTTGCTAAGCGGACTGTCGAAGACACTCGTGAGGTGCTTCTGGTGCTCGGCCAGCCTCTTAGCACACGGTTCAGCAGTTGGAAGAGTGTTGGGACTTAATGACTCAAGTTTTATGTAAGCGCTTCTTGAACGGAAAATAGCAGAAGCCCTTCAGGAGGCATTTAATTAAAGCCATTGCCTCCTACTCTCTCCTATCTAAGCAAAAGAGGAAAAGATGACATCACACTCGGCAGAAAAGGGGAGAAAGAGAGCAGTAATGAACGGAAATGGTCAATAGACGTAACCGAGTGCTAGTGGGGGGTCAAGTGAACTATATGACCTCTGGAAACACAAGGTCAGTGCGGGGCTGCCTCCTGCTTGACCTTTAAGCCCAACATGTCAATTAAAACGTCTCCACCAGAAGAAAGAGAAAGGTCCATGAGAGATTTTGGCATTTCCTGGAGAAAATGTAAATAGCAATTGACCGTAACGCTTGCCTCCGTATTACTATGATGTTGTATGTGGGTTCCAGGACATTTCTTTGCAGTTATTGGGGTATTTTGAGTGTTAGCATGTTGCTCTTGTGTTCCGGGTGGTCAAAATGGTCTCTTTAATATATAATATATAATATATGAAATATATATAAAGTAACTGGGATGCTTTTCACTCGTTTTATAAACTGCATTTCTTGTCAACAGATCATATTCTTGTACCATTCATGTCTGTAGCACAAACAGGTTAACCTTAAAATTCAGTTTACTTCAGCATTTATTCCTTAAATAACATGTTATAGGTTAACAGTGTTGGGGAGTAGCTAGTAATGGAATGATTACAAAATAAATGTAACTGTTTAATAGCTGTTCTATTTCTTATTTGGGCATATGTATGTTGACAACATTAAAGATTTAGAAAAGTAATCTAAAAGTAATCAAATGCAATCAGTCATGTTGCTTTAATTAATACATTATTTTCAATAAGGTAACTTGTAATGTTTAACCTATTACATTTCCAAAGTAACCTTCTCAACATTCTAGATGAATGGTCTCTCTGCACATGCCGAGTGTACTTTTTTTTATTTCATGTCGGTAAATTTCTGTAGCTCACTTAGACACTGAATGCATTGCACAGTTAGTTGGTCTCTCTGGGGTTCTGGGGGAATTTAATTGGTTTACTGAATGGGACTAGATATGCTTCACTGTGCATGTCCTTCTAGGAGACCCCATTCTGTGAGCTTTTAAAACCTTCCCTGTAATTGTTGCTGCCATATGACACGGGCAGTCAAACATTGCTCTGCCTTTGTCACGAGAACACAAGATTCAGTCCTGAAGAACCCTGAACCATCTGCCTGAGTGACTAAACCCTTTACCTGCTGTGCTGTTGTGTGTGTGTGTGTGTGTTTGTCAAAGAAAACAGCCAACCATTTTACAAGTGTTTACACACACTAGGTCTTCTCGTTTCCCACCATCCCGCTCTCCTTCAGCAGTCCTCCTGTCATCTTTAACTTTCTCCCGTTTCCATAATGCCCTCTTCAAAGGTATTCCCTTCTCTGGTGTCTCAGCAATGTCAGGTGGGCTCTGAAAAGCCAAATCCGCTACATTTCAACGCCGTTTCATATCCCCTCTCCTACCGAGTGTTTGTGTCAGGCCAGTCCATCAACACAGGAGCACGTCTGCTGGAGCTTCGCTGTCCCTCCTGACCTCGTTCCCCTGGACCTCAGCTCGGATCAGCAGTGTTCCTCTGGACCTGAAGGCATTCACTTCACACCATGAGGCCAGGAACAGCAGCGTAACCCTCCTGGTCTGCTTTAAACCACAATGGGAACCATGTGCTCGCGTTTTGTGGGATTGGAGCCCACCATAGAAGAAGCTGTTTCTAATCCCAGTAAAACAGCGTGGCGTGGCTCGTGTAAGATGTCCTTTTGTTTTCATCATCTATGTGAAGAAAGACGGTTGTGGCCATGTTATGTAACCACGCCGTTGCCCAATCTGAAGTATAGCAGAAATATATTTCCTGTGTAATATAACCTAATCTTTTACAGTTTAATGACAACATCTCTACTGCAACTTTTATGAAAGGAACTGTTCTGATTCCTTTTTTTCTGTTGTTCAAGCTGTCCTTCACCAAATAAAAACGAATGGCTCCAAAAAGCACATTTGAAATTATCATAAAAGTCCACAATGTTAATATGAATTCTTCATATTACATTTTTTTATTTATATTTTGGGGCTTTTTATGCATTCATTGGAAGAGGACAGCAGAGCAGGTTCTGCGAAGGATCTCTGGACGGTATTTGAACTCGGGTCGTCTAAGATGATATTATGACGATAACTTTCTGGAGAAACTTACCCAAATTCCACCCCAAAATGAAAATGTCATTAATCGCTCGTGTCGAAGCTTCGTTTGTCTTCAGAACAAAGTTTAAGATATTTTAGATAAAAACTGGGAGGCCTGTGACTGTCCCATTCACTTCACTGCCAAGGTCCATCTGCCATCAATGCTTCATCCGTAATGTTATGAAGCTACCAGAATGCTAAAAATAATGACCCTTTTCGTTAGTCAGCAGATTACATTTTACCGTAACTAATATATCTATAAATGCATCCAAACAATCAAATGTTCATCTTACCCTTTAAAGGGTGACGATCGATGATTGATGACAATGAAAGCGCCAGCTCCATGCGTCTCTGCAGACCACTTGCTTGAACTTGGCATCTCCTCTTGTCTTCTCCTGTAGTCTGTCAGTCTGAAAGGTCGCCCTCTTGCTTCTATGTTGTTTAATGTTTGCGTTCAAGCGTACAGTCATCTGAAAACGATAGAAGCATGTAAGAGATTACCAGCGGGGTGTTCAACATTCAGCCAACAGGAAACACACTCCAGATGAGAGAGCTTTACTGGCTTAGCCTTTTCTGGTCCAGAACAAACTGCGTGGCCAAACTAGTAGTATAAGATTTATGATTCAGAAATAAAAATTGTAAAAATGTTTTGTTACAGGTTACAACATTATTAGACCACAGACAGGCTCTATAAATTCTGCTTTCTCTTGATTAATGGTATCATACGTCATGGACCTTTTCCACATTTCTGGATTTCTCCGCAGCAAAGCTGTCATAGTTGGGTTAAGATGAAAAGCAGTGAATGGGAGAGTACCACAAATATATTATCGATAGTGTTTTGAAGGCTTTCAGTTAAAGGAAAAAAATTGAGCGAGCCTGATAATGGCTATCAGAGAAAAGAACAATGTTAAGCCTTCGATAGATGCTGCATTAGAAACATCCTCGCATTGCCTTAAACTAGTGTTTTAATATATAGTGTTTCAATACTTATGACAGTTAAACACAAAGTGCACAGTCTTGTTAACTTTTTACTTTATAATGCATTTCTGTAGCAGATAGTCCTGGATGCTGATTGGTCAACACAATGTTCTGGTCAACGTTTTTCGAAACACTAGGGATGTAAATATTCGTTTTTAATATAAATCATCTGTAAATTTTCGAAATTTGAAGCAAAAACAGAATGGTCTGACTTAAGTTTCGTGAAACTATACCACATAAAACTTCTGAACGAAAGCTGAATAGATTCTGAACAGACTCTTCAGCCTTATCAACAGTTTAAATTCATTGAAAGGAAAGATGGAAAAAATACCACATCAACTTTATGAAAGACCGTCCGTTCCCTTCATATAAACTCCTGCTCTAAATGTATCTTGTCAAGCGATCATCACATGTATTCTATTGGCTGGTGGTTGTTCATCTCGATAATGCTCACTGTTTACACAAAGAAGCCCACCTTAGTGAAGATCTTAATGAAAATTAAAATGCGTAACTCTGTATTACTACTTAAGCATGTAATGACCGTTTTGTCCCTGAAATCATCCGTAAAGCCATCCTAAAGCTATGCGTAAAGCCCTTCGGCAGTGGCTGCATTCACGAGCCGCTGATCAGGAGCTTCTTTCAGCGGAGGGTGGGCCGGGCTGACAGAGGGGCCCCGGCTCACTTTTCCTTTCCGGGGCTCTGTCATTGACAGGGCTCTTATCACAGAGACGAGCGCTCACGTATCACCTGCCGAGGGTCACGCAGCGTTCAGAGTGCTCTCTGTGACCCTCTGACCTCTACTGAGCCCGTGTGCCCGGCTACCGCTGGAGCCAACGGCTAACCTGACCTCAGATCACACGGGCGCGGGAACGCTCTTGTGTGTAGGAATACGGAAAAAAGTTGCTTCTTTGATTAGCGAGTAAATGCTAGGTGATTCGGATCAAGCTGATGTTATCGTGTTTGCGCCACAGGTCGAGTCTCTCTATTGGTCGGGTTTAACGAAGTCGCCCGCAGGTCTGTGGTTCTGTTTCCAGTGCCTGTGTGTGATTAGCACGCTTCCACCGGCTCGTCCTCCTGCACATGGAGTTCAACCGGCCCGCAGGAGAGAGACGATGGCTTCAAACGTCCACTGAAGATCAAATCAGGACTGAGTCATACACACCGGAAATCAGGAAGCGTGTCACATGATGCCAGACGGATTGGCGGTCTGACGAAAGTCTGACCCAATCCAAGCCCTTCGTACTCTAAACCGGCGCTCTGGGACAAAAGCCCACATCAGATATGGCAGGAAATCACATCCTGTTTACTCACAAAATCTGAATAATCAGTTGCTTATGGCTGGCTTTCAGAATTAAAACTGTGATTAGATTATTTCACTGGATTTTTGCGTGCTCGTCCGTCCCAAAGTCGCCACGAATGATCACGGGGGATTTATTTTCAGATTAGTTACAAAATGATTAATATACAAAAAAAATGAGTAACTAATATCGGTGTTTTTACGAATAGAAATATACTAGTGCTTTAGTGATTAATCACATTCAGAATAAAAGTCTTTGTTTTACATAATATATGTTTGTACTGTGTTTATGTATTATGTATATATAAATATACACGCATGCATTTATAAAAAATCATATGTTTATCACGTTTATATATAATTAAAATTCTTTGAATGTAAATATCTAAATATTTAAAAAATATATACATGCATGCCTGTGTCTTTGTAAATGCATAATAAATATGCACGGGACACACACACATATTATGTAAACAAAAATTATGGAAACTTTGGAAAATGAAAAAACTTTGCATGAAAGTGTTTGTAAGAAACGCAGTGAGGTTAAATGTGGTAGAGATGTGGTAGAGATGGTGTTCATGTTAGTGTTAAAGTGAACCAACTGACCCTCCGCAGTGTGTCTCTCAGAACGGGTTTGACTGGAAGACAGTTTTTACTCTTTGGCTTTCTGTGCGCTGCGTCTCTTTGTTTATGCGTCTCTCTTCACAAGAGCCTTATTTTGAACTATTGGACCATCAGAAATGATATGAAATCATAGCCTTTGTGCAGCGGGCGCTGGTCCATACGCCTCTGTTCTGCTCGTGTGTTGATGTTTAGCAGGGTGGAGAAGCTCTGGTTCTTCTTCAGTTCTTTCTATACACATGCATGTCATCACACAGCAGTCGACCGAGGGGTGAAAAACCTCTGATTCGTTGGAATAATGAGTCACACTGATTGAACATCAATTTCTTCAGAAATGACTCAAAAAGAGATAAATAGTGTTTAAATAGTGTTTTTGGATTTACTTTGGATTTATCCAACCCAAATTTGGTGTTTCGTGACATTCTATAGAGTATATTTGATAGAAGTACATTATGACTGGGTTCCACGATAAGTTCTGTTGTTTTTTCAGCCCTCCACACTGTGAGTAAATCAACTGTAAATGCAGCGGAGCGTGAGTGTACCTCAGGGCGGACCGGCAGACTGGTGTCACGACTAATTGTAGGTCAAGAACCTTCAGAAACGATGGGAGCAAAACATGAGAGCGAGAGGTTCGCAGTGCAGTCACCAGTTCTGCCATGCTCGCTAATAATGCAGCGTACGACGTGTGGGAAACGGTGAACTCGAGCCATTGTGCAACAACACCGATAGTAACCCGAGTCAGTTAAGCGGGAAGCTTGCGTGTCCGGACTAGACCAGACCAGCCATTTAATGTAGGGTACGCAATAGAATTAAATGCACAACACCGAATGGAGAGCTGGTGATTCAGAATGGGCCATATATCAGTCAAAATGAGGACCCCAGTAAAAGGTCAGATTTCCTGAGGTTAGACGTGTTCGACATGCACATGTAGCTTTCACACTGATTTACGTAAGGCAAGACACACACACATCAGATGGTAAGCGGATACGCTGTGATTGCCCAGCTGTGTGTGTGTGGGCCGATGGTGCTGATGATAAAGAGCGAGTGTCGCTGAGGGTCTGGCCGTGAGCTGTGGAGTGAAGTATGTGGACGCGGGGCAGACTGCCAGGAGACAGGCGGAGGATCTGATGGACTGATAAGCCCTGGCCCCAGGCAGGCAGGTCTGAGCCTGGTTCTGCCGAGTGGGAACGTGACTCCTCGCAGCTCTGCGCAGACCCTCGCGCATCGTCTCCATGGCGACGCAAGCGGCGCGCCAACAACAGTGATGTCATGGTGGAGGTGTTTTTGTTTGGGGTTGCCACCTCAAACACCAGCGATGAAGTCACCTCGCCATGACATCAGAGGCTCGGTGCCCACTCCTGATTTTTTTATTAGATTTTTTTTTAAAGCTGCTCATGTTGTGTTCGCAGAATCACGCAAATAAAATATTTAATTTACCGTAAAACGCAGAATTCGCCAACGGTGTCCGTGACATCACCCGTAGGTTTCTGACGAGCGTTTTTGAGGTTATAAAAAGTCGGCCCACCTCCACCTCGCTCAAGCTGTCATACAGAATGTGGGCCATTTTAACATGAGGAGTCCGTGGGACTGACTTCCTTTTTGGAGCCAGCCTCTAGTGGCCAGTCAATGAACTGCAGTTTTAGTCACATCTCTGTTGGTTTCACGAGAAAGACCTGGAGTGAACGTGATTTCTAGAAGTTCTCTGAAACTCACTTCTTTTGGAGCATTTGACAATTTTTGAGAAAAAAACTATTAGCATAGATAATGCACCACTTCTTCGTGGCGTAATACGATTTCTTTTTAATTGTGCAGCTATATTAAGCTCTAATAAAAGTTTAAGTGTACTTTTATTGTAAACTTGTAAGTTTCATCATTTAAATTAATTAGACATGCTTTTATATTAGTAAAATTCAACTAACCATTCAAACAAACCTGAATTTGCGATTTCCAGGGGCTCTTCGTTGTTGTTTTAAATGTGACCAGTAGCAGATTGTCAGTGTAAATAGATCATGTTTCTGAACTGACCGTATGCACAAAAGGGTTGCCAGGTTTTCATGACAAAATTTTTATTTTTTGCTTTTCAAAAATTGTCACATTCTGGGGGTGGACCTGTGTTCCATTAAAAACCAGTCCGTGGAAACGGTGAACAATTAGCCTAGCTCGGAGTTAAAAAGTATGGACTTGTCAACGCTTGCATAGCACATTATTATACATAAGTAAACAGAACTGAGAATTTATTTATCATGTGATCTGTAAGTTTAGCCCTCATCTTTTGCTTGTCTTGATAAGTTTGGGTGTGTAAAACCTTCAAAGTGACTCCCACGAGCACAGAGTCACGACAAATGATGATCTAGAGTCATGATTCTGATCATATTAACAGGCTCATAACGCCAGTGGCTGTTTCCTGTATGTGCTTCGCATGCGTCCAAGCTCTGCTTCCAATAAACCATTTGTATTTATTTATTTTAAATGTCTGAGCTCATAATCTTGGAAGCTCTTAAACATTTTTTTTCACATAGGCAATCCCGTTGATGTCTAGATCTAGTTACTGTATGTGAATTCGTATTAATGAAAGTATAGCGACCACTGCTTTTTATTCCCAGCAAATACATATTTCTAGCTGGAGTCAATGGGTTTCGGAAGTTCTCATTGATCTCGGTTTTTAGCTTCGATTCGGTTTCCGCTCTGAGATTCTTCAAGCCGCCTCGTCTCTGTGTTAAGTGAGTGTTTTGTGCTTGTTTTCACAGGCGGCGTCGGGGCAGACCTGTGGACGAGTGACCGCTGGTTTCTCCACATCATGGAGTGGTCAGAGATACCTGGAGATCTCGTTTCAGTTGTGTGGACTATCATGGCATTTCTTTTTACCACGCTTTGACTGCAGATACCGGATTAATCAGACTATTTTCTACTTTACATCAGTTGTTTTCTACTGATGGGTCAGTACACTGTTCCAGTCATGCTAAAATATACAATACACACCTTATTTATGATGAACCAACCGTTACATTTTTCACCGTTGTTTTTCAAATACGATTTATGTGCCAGAAACTAGATCTTCTAGCTATCTAATAAATACTGTAAATTGAAAATGAAGTAAATTGTGCTAATATTTCAATAATATTTCTTCATATTGTAAATGACTACAGTATAGCACAATCCATCGGGTCCTCTTGTGCAATATTGCTTCCTTTTAAAATATATTTTATGTGTGTAATTGATATACTATTATTTTTTGAATTGTCCTGAATTTTTGCTTAAATAAAAATGAAGTGGATCGAAGCTAAATCCATCATGTCGTGATGTTAGAAACTCTAAACTTTTATATTTATCCTTCGTAATAACATTGCAGTTTGGAAATTCCCCCAGAACACTGTTCTCAAGACGATGAACATCTTCACATGCAAACAGCAGCTCAAAACCGGCTTACAAAGTATAAACATTGACTAATTAGTAATGTTAGTCTTATCTGACATTGACTTACTACAATCAATATATGTGTGTGGCAGACATCCTGTTTACCCGCTGTCGACTGCAGATTTATTGAGCTTCATTAACCTTAAACAAGTTGTGTCGTATCTGCACATGATTCCACTGGAGAGCAGCGACAGAAGCGCTGGCCTTTCTTCCTGGTCATGTGGTGGAAATGCACAGCACCTGTTAGGCTGGAATTGAGTTTATCTGTCATTTTTAGCATTTAAATTTGATCAAAAAATTCTGAGGAAAGACGGTCACGAATTGCTCTCGACTGAGCAACCTTACTGCGTCATGAATGATTGTATCTCGTTTTCCATGCGTTTTGGATACAATTGGAAATGACAATAATAAAACGCTGTTACCTCATTTAAAGACAAATATTATTCAAGGATGTAAAAATGGGGAATAGAACCTTCTTAAATGATTCAACATGGCCTTTCTTTGCGAGTGTGTTTTTGCGTGCGTGCCAGACAGAGATGGATTACATATTGTGTCCAGTCAAATCTTATGGATTCCCTCCATGATAATTTCCCATTCAAGTGTCGTTCAACGTCGGCCAGAAGCAGGGCTCAATAACACCCGTCTGCTGAAGTTACGAGCCCAGCGGGGTGCCACAAGGCAAGAAATTTCATTTGTGGGTTATACTTGTTGAAGAGAGCGCACACACCGAAGCGTTTCAACATTTTCACCTCCGCAAACTTCGTCGAAGTTATCCTGCCTAGCGAGTAAGAGGTCCCGCCGTGGGTTTGCGAACAATGGCTGCGCTGATGTTTTGGCAATTAAATTTCATGACATCTTTATGGTGCTATCTCCGCTCGGCACCATTAGCATGACCACAATGCTTTCCCCTTCTCGCTCGCCTTTCTTTTTTCTCTTTTTTTCTCACACGCAGAGAAAATGACCTCTCCGCCAATCTCAATTCACTGCACTTCTATAGCACTGAATGGACAAACTCAACAAAGGTTGACATAATTTTCTCAGGCTTTGATTGGCCCCCAGCGTGCCCCACAATGACATCATGCCCCCCCTCCTCCCCTCCTCTGCTGGATGCTGGATCGTCAGGGTTACGGTGGGCAGGATTTGGCATCGGCCCGTTTGGCTGGTGTTAATGAGTGCGGGCAGAGATGGCGGCGTTTTGTGGTAAACAGTCCTGGGAAACAGTGAGGGAGGGCACATCCTGACACCCCCGCTGCTGCAGGAACTTTCACATGAACACGTCCGTACGGGGCTTCACTCTTCCTAGTCGGCCATGAACGTGTAGCCCGCAACTTCTGAGGAGGCGAATAAATAAATGGCAGTGGCCGTCGGTCAGTGGACGGGGGGTTAGTGTGTGTCTCTCGGAGGATATGAAGTGATTAAAGGAGCTGTGTGTTGGGAGAGGCCTGCTGTGATGAATTTTTCCTGAATTAATTACAGAAGCTTGTGCCAAAGGGGATTTTCTCAGTCCTCCAGCACCACCTCCCTGTGTTTCTTTGTTTCCTCATGACTCCGTCCAATCGCATGACAGGAATTAAATCCCTAAGTCACACCCGTAAATCTCCAGCCCTCGCTCAGCTGCGTCTCCCTTTTCGGCAAGATGTTTTTTTTTGGTTTTTTTAACCCTGTCTTGCCGTTTAAAGGAACAGTTCGTTCAAATATGAAAGAGCTGTCATCGAGTACCGACCCCGTCGTTCAAAATGCTCTTTTCAGTACAGCCACTGTACACGGTGACCACAGCTGCCAAAAGAACAAAAGAACTTCTTAAAAGTACCATTAAACTTTATGAAAGCTTTGTGTGGAACAGACCGTAATCCTTCCCTCTGCAGCTCTCCAATTCACAGAGCCTACTTTAGATTCAAATAGGGCAGGACTAGATGCCAAACATTATCGGTTTTCACATGTGTTGCGATCGATTCCAGTGCACCAGCATGGGATACGGTATTTGAGCGTCTCCACGGATAGCAGCTTGAGTTTTAGTCTGCTTCTAGATTTCGAAGTGACGTGAGGGAGCAGTTGAAACGGATTCAGTGTGATAAAGGTTGCTGCTTAATCACGTTACACCGGTTGCGTAAGGAGACCTTGATTATGAGCTGTTTGTCTCGCTGTCAGAAGCATGTGACGTCAATGTCTAAATTCCCATTTTTTTCTTCAGCAATAGCCTTCCAGGCCTTCGGAGACTCTGTTGGCCAAAACTCGTCCGTGGGTTTTCCAGCTGGGGACCTCTGACCTCGTGCAATGAAATGTATTTTTCTCATTGGTAGCACTCCAAAACCCCAACAGCCTCGTAGGTACAAGTATCACACACATACAAATGGCCATTTCCCCTTGGAGGAGCCGTTAATGAGAATAATTTGAGGCTGAAGCTGAAACAGGGCCTGGTGCCAAACCCTGCTGCATGTGAATGCTCGCACAGCACGCTTTAAGCTCCATCCAAACCATTTCCTCAAAACGCTCCCGCCTCCTAAAGAATGACAGCAGAATAGAGAAAAAAAAGTCCACAATTGCTCCTCAGCCGCTGGCGCAGTCCCAGCGCCAGTTGAAGCTTTATTTCATGACTGTACAATATTCCTGTGACCTCACAGATATGCCCAGAGACGTACTGTTGAAGACATTCCACCATTCATTAGCACTTTCCCGTCTTTCATCCGATACCTGAACCGAGGACGCAGAACACCTTGGACACATCTCCTGGTGCCACTGTGACGGATGTTCCGCCAGGACTCTTTTCACATGTGTAAGCTCCGGTGATTTATTCCTTTTAATAGGCTTATTAAGTGGACTCATTACTAACGCCCAGGGCAGACGCTAGCCAAGACTTCTTGCTTGTCAGGAGAGCGCTGATCTCCGCATCGCTGTGTGGCTCTGGGCGTTTGGCAGCCGGGCCGCGGGCTTTGGGCTGGGCCACTGCGGGCGGAGGTCTGCCAGTTTGGATGGGCCGCACATGTATCGGTTACTGCTGGCTGGTGGAGGGTGTGTGGGTGTACGGGAATATGAACCACACCGCTGAGCTGGATCGCTCTCTCTGCGAGCATGAGAAAACTTTCCAAAGCAGTCCCTCAATCTGCTGACCTTTAATAGAAATCTCTTGCTTCGTCACTGTGCACTTATTCTTCATAAAACAGATGCGGCCAGGGGCCCTGATCGGTGCAACTTTCCGGTCTGGCTAAAGTACGTGAAACCGCTGATCATTTGATCTGAAGTCATTTATTTGGTAAATATATCTTGATCGCCCTGTCTGGCTTTACTTTGGGATAATGACCAACTGAAAGACCGTATAGATGGCGTGCTTCACTATTTCTGACTAATGCGGATGCCTGATCGTTTATTACATAATACCTAAGCAGCAAAAACCTGCCAGATGAGATGTGTTAGAGTTGGATGCTTATAAACTCATCCCGTGCTTTCTATTTCTTTCTCATTCACTGCGAGGGAGGCGGGGTAGTGTAGGGTGGGGGATGCTGTGCGGCAGCCAGCGGCTAGACTGACATCCATGGGAATCTGGAATTCCATTCAGCAGTAATTATCTCCATCAATACAGCGAGAAGGGGAGGGGAAGAGGAGGGGAGCTTTGGGAGGACCAATGGAGGCAGGGGAAACTTGGAAGACAGAGGAACCCAAAATCTGGGTGCTCAAACTCAATGATGACACTCCAGTTTAATGTCGCTAGGAGCGCAGGCATCTGCGATTGGCTAATAGGCATGAGGCCATTAGCCAAGCCACATAAGTTTGGTATAAACCTTTCATTACATTACAGTCCCGATCGCTTGGAATTATGTGCACTTTCTGGGCGTCCCCTCCACCGTCCAGTCCCCCCCCCCAAACCCCTTTCTTACCTACTTCCTTCCTTTCGTACCTACTTTCTTACCTAAATAACAACCTTTCTTACCTACTTCCACTATTAAGAACACTTTGTGGTTCCATGAATGTTATAAAGAACCTTTTTTTGTAAGAGTGTACCTGTAGTTTTTACTCATTGTCTAAAGAAGAACCTCTTGAGGTCAAAAGCTTTTCAGGAAGTTAAACCAGTGTCTTGCTGAAAAGTTTAGTTGGGAGGCTATGAACAATTATGTCACAGACGAATGCTTCTCCATCCGCATGATTATTCCTGTCTCGTAGCACATACAATATTTTACATAATTTTTCTGTGTTTTGACTCAGCTAGTCTGCTGTAGATTAGAGAAGGGATTTCACTGCATTCAGGTACGCTTTGAGCTCAGGCCCGCTCTGATAAAGTATCTAACAACCTCCGTCTACTTCAGATACAAACCATTTCACTCGAGCTGCAGGCTGGAGCAGAATGAATGAACGAGGCCATGCATGAGGGATTGTTTTTAGCCTGTATGCTGGTATCTGACAGATGCTATCAGGCCGGTCATGTTTTTGAGTGAATGGATTACATCCGCAGAGGCTGGTGTACGTGTCAGGCTAGCAGTTTCAGGTCTGTTCAGTGCTTCTAAAGGAGCCGCCGTCGTGGGGAACTCTCTGACCTACTGACCCCGGGACACTTTCGGGTCTTTCTTACAGGCAGCACTTGAATTTCATCAGGCGGTGTGGTGGGCTGACGAGGAGGTGAGGAAACCATCTATCAATCAGGGACAGCTAGGTGACAGGCTAGCCAGGTTAAGGACAGGGATTCTGTGCTTCTCCTGGGGTCGTGGGGACGCTCTTCGGCTCCCACGGTAGCTCCCAGCGCACTGATAAACGGTGTCAGGGTCGGCCAGCGGGTCGATAGCCATCCTCTTATCTGGGTAAGCAGCGGTCATGTTTGCAGATGGTGATGGACGCCTGATTGAGCTGTTTTTCTTTCTTTTTCACACATATTGAACTGAGCTGTCGGGTCATGCACTCGAGGAAAAGCATGCGCTAATGGCTCAGCGCTACGCTTGGTGTTTTTAGACATGTTTGCAGAGGAATGTTGACTTTCAAGTGACATTACCAGCAATTCATGGTCAGATACAGGTAGTGCAAATTTCAGTTTTTAGCCCGTGTCTGGTAGATACTGAGTAAAACATCTACAAGTGCCACACATATGTACTTTTTATTAGAACCCAATATGCCTTTATAGAAATGGAGCACAAATAAAAATATTTTATATTTTGCTGCATTTTCCAAGGCATTCTTACATGATAGTTACCCATTCCTGCTCTGCACACAGCTGGGCTTCTCTCAGATATCATCATGAGATGCATTCTGGGAAAAAACTATTACAAACTATTAAAGTTTCCTTTACATATTAATGCCTAATGTCAGTAGCGAGAACTAGTCCTCAAATGACATTTCTATAACAATCTTGACATGTCAAAATTATCGTTGTACGGTGAAGCGCTGTGCATCCTGCCTCGTACTTTCAGATCTGTCCCAATTTGATGTTTACTCTGGGAGCGCAGGCTGATTAAAATAATGACGACTAAGGGATTTTTCTCCCTCTACTCATGTTCAAAGACATCTTTGTCCTTCAGTGCAACCTACTTGAAATTTTGCCCAGAAAGTTGATGCTGCCCGATTGTTATCAGCAGGCCCTAAAATCACCCTGTTTATATCCCCTCTCTTGTAATTTAAACCACTTGCTTCTTATTAGAAATCGGAGATATGCTGCATGTTTCATCATCTATATTCTGCTCTTTGTTTTTAATCTCATCTCATCCCTGTATAAAAATACATTCCACCTCATATCAAATGATATGAGAATGACAGCTTGAAACGGATATTGCTCTTCTGACAGCTCATTATGAAGATGGGCAGGTCTGGAACACAATGCATGGCGCTGTGCCACGGCTAAACTAGCCTGCCCTCTTGTTTTAGCTCTGTCATGTGTACGTGTGGGTAGATATGTATTTGTACTCTTATGTAGAATTAATTGAAATAGTTTTGGCCTCAGAACCGCTCCTGAAATACAGGAAGGAAACACATCCTCTCTGTAGTGACAGTTCAAAGAGAAATGAAAGTGAGATGTGAAAAAGTGAAATGTTACTGTATGCTAATTTTATACGTGCATTAAAACAAGTGGGTGTTCGTATTCCTGGACCGTTCTGATTTCTGTTTAGGTTCTTGCATTTCAACATCATTTCTGCTCAGGTTTTCTTTTAAGAAATCATTATTGCATTGCAAAGCATTAGGCTATAAGTGTAATGCGTCTTTGCGCTGAACCATGGGAATGGATTCTGGACCAGACACAATTTCCATCCTCTGCCAAAGAGATCCATTCATATGGGAAACTGGCCCTAGAGGAGAGAAGAATCTGCGTGTGAAATTAGATTTTTTTTTACAAATGTGGCACTTTCATGGAATATAACCCAAGTAGACTAATTTTGCTAAACTCGACATTTATGAGTCATTTTTAACCCACTCCATTAGAGTCCATTAACATAACGTGAGTCTCTGAGCCTCGCTGGACACGACTCAGCAAATCCATTTGCTAAAATAACAGTATAATTGCTCTAACCTGCTCTCCAGGGATGATTTCCTCTGCGCAGACACAAATATTCATTTAATGCAGGCGGTTTGATTTGGAGGGGGAGACGCATTGCTGTGGATTATGTTCAGACGCTGGGGAGACGTGTAGCGTTGAATGGCAGAGGTGTATCCTCACAGATGTGTGGTACATGACGCAAACTAAGTAGCCAGGAAGTCCGCTGGCCCATGGCGTGGCGTGCCAGTCGGGATTGACAAAACGACTCTCCGTAATAAAGATTTCATTCACCCAGAAGACTGCTGCTATGAATACAAATGTGTTTTTTTAGCCGTCTGTATGCAGAGACATGTTCCGATCAGAGGGGGCTGTAGGGACATGTTAAATTGGGACGTTAAGTGGTGGAGGAGAGTGGGTGGCTTGCAATGACTGAGTTTGACAGCCTGCGTGATTTTCCATAGAGCAGGACCAGGCCTGGCTTGTGGGAGCTTCAGCAATATAATAAAAATATGGCGAAAATTTCCCAGAACATAAAAACATTAATAGCACTTCTAGCATGTAATGAGTGCTTTCTTTTCTTTTAAGTTCTCTTTCTGTCACAACTGAACAGTGTGTATCTGAGTGTTAAATGTTAAAGCCTTTGCTCATTTAAAACCCCTCATGTAAAAATGAGCAAAAAATGAGCAAGCTAGATTGGTCAGGGGATGTTTAGTTGTGTCAAAATAATATGCTAACTCCTGGGTCCTTGAGTTGGAAGTGGAGCACTGGATCCAATAGTATGTCACCTAAACTCATCAAGTCAACAGTAGAGACTCTAAGAACTCTATATTTGTCAGATAAGAGAGACACCAAAAGCATGCCATGTTGGAGGGGCCTCCATGACCAGGGTTGGGAACCACTGCTCCTGGAGTTAGAGTAGGCTGGAGATAAGTTCTGCAAGATATTGACCCCACCGGGAGCATGTTTGGACACCCCTAGCCTATAGAATGGGCCGTCTCTGAAAAAGACTGCTCACATGCTCCATTAGGAAAGTACTAGACCAGGGGAGTCCAAACTCATTCCTAGAGATTTAGCTCCAATCCTAATTATTCACACAAGAACCGACTAATCAAGATAATCAGACTCACTAGAAACATCCAGGAAAGTGTGTCGGAGCTGGTTGAAGCAGCACTGGACACTGGACCTCCGGGAACAGGATTAAACAGCCCTGGACTAGACCAAGTTACTGACCACCCTGCATGAAAACACTGTTATGGAATAGTGATAATTCAGTCAATTATATGTGGTGCGAAGTGGTACACTGTCATGAGAGTGACAGTGTGAGAACGCATGGGATTTCATTGGCTTTTTGGGGTCAAGCTCTTATTCTATTGTGATACGGGGCGCAGAATTAGAGGGGGCGGGCTGAGCGTCATTAGGACCTGTCACCTGTGGCCACTTGTACGTAATACCTTTTGGAACTGGCTGTTTTGATTGTCTGCGCTGGGGATTTTCTCCATTTATGGAGGTCCCTTTTATAAAACCCTCTTACACAACTTCTTTGTCACGCTAGACCAACGTTTCTCAATCTATTCTTATGCTGCACATTTTGAGTATCTCACTAATCTGACACGGCTCATTTAGTGCATGGAGCCCTCTACTAACGAGCTTATGAGGGAATCAGGTGTGCGGATGATATGTGTGAAATGTTTGGACCGAGCAGTCAAACCAAGTGTGAAAACGGCTATAGTACCGTCCCATGAAGCGGCCTCGGCTGCACTTTGATAAGCTAGAATGTCCCTCTAAAACTCTCTTAATCAAACTCGGTGGCTCTTCCAATGAGGAATTTGTTTCATGAGCTTTCACCCACAGATCTGAGGTTCGGAGAGATGAGGCGTTTTGTACCGGGACACACATCTGAGATGTGACAGCAGGGCTTGTTTGTGTGTTTACATCAGCGCTGTTGCTGACTTGATCTGCAGCAGCGGTCGCTCTGACCATGAGTGTGAAGTCATGGGGTTTGAGAGAGCTCCAGCGCTCTGCATATCAGATCATTAGCAAACCATCAACAACCATAATGACGCTTTGGGGTTATAGAGAGGCAATGATCATTTTTATGAGAAATGCGCAGCAGTCAAGCTGCACGAGCCAAATGGTCTCAGTCCAAAGGCTTTAATAGCGTCTGACATTCCAGTATCTGCTAGAATTAAACGTATAACTCGTTTGCTGGAACCTGCGGCGTGTGCTCTCCAAACCATCTGGCACAGATGTGCACAGGCTGACAGATACCTGTCTGTGAATAGTTCTTAGGATGCTAAGACTTTTCCGTAACAAGAGTCTTGTCCACTTTGAACCTTAACTTTCAAATCTACTTTTGAATTCAAGCCAAGCACCACCCATCTCAAACAGTCTTTTTATGTACACTTTAGGGAGGATTTGTCTGAAACAACTGATAAAAATGTTATACAAATAAATCCTGTACTTAAAATGCCAAAGTAGGACTAATGGATGTGTGTAGACTGTGGTCATAATTCTTGATTGAAATGAAGATGCAGCAGACTATAATCACTTCAGGAGTTGCTAGCCGTACCATTAAATGTGTTTAAGCTTATTCTCTGTAAAGTGAGAATGAAAAAGGTAAATAATTGATTTTGGTAACACTTTACTATATGTAACTCAGTAACACTAGTAGATTATTAGTAGACCGTCTGCTTAAAATCTTCTAACACTTTGTCAACTTATTCTACTAACCTTAAACCTACCCTAACAGTCTACTCTAGTTAGTAGTTGCAAATTAATGAGAATTAGCTGTTATAAAGTTACTTGTTGCTAGTAGAATGAGCAAAGCAAAATAAAGTGAAACCCAACTTTTGTTAAGTTAACTGAAAGATGCCCCATAATATGTGCACACAATACATAATAAAATGCATCTTTTCTCCTGTAGTCTGAAAGCCAAAGGAAACTGTGGAACAAAAAAAAACTCTATTTGATGTTGGATAATGGAGAAGAGAAAAAAACCTGGAAAGAAACCAGGTTACAGCAAGAGGCCAGTTCTCCTCTGGCTATATATAATCAAAATAAATGACACAATCTGGATTGTTTAAATGGAATTATCCCAAAGGTCAATTTTCTCCTCCACACAACAAATTCAACAAATCTGTTTGTTGTTGACTGACAAAAAATATGTATTCAGCATGTATATTTGGCAGTGCTTTAAAATAGGTAACAATTGTTAACTATTAACTACGGCTTTGGCCTCAATTCCCAATTAACTACCTGACTAACTATTGATAAGCAGCTGTGTTTAAGTATTGGATTGGATTAGGGCATTAATATGTGTTTAATTACTATTAATAAATGGTCTGTATTCTAGAATGGATGATAATAACTAGTAAAGAAACCCTAAAGATGATACAGTATATTTTGCACCGCCATACTGCATTGACACGCCGCTAAAACTTCAATACCAATTATTGCTTTTCAGCATGTCTGTTATTAACATATACATATTAATGCGCAGCAAATTAGGGGTTTATTGAGGGAAAAGTCGTAGTTAATTATGTCAATAGCACGACTTAGACCTTAAAATGAATGATTTCTCAGTATTTCCACTGAGCTTCACGCATGTGGCCTGTATCGGTGAGCTTGTAGAGCAGGGTTGTTTAATTCAGGCTGCAGAGGAGCGCAGGTTTCCCTGTGTGGCCTGATGTGGATGAAGGCCCCTGCCAAACAGATCAGGTGGTGTGCGCTGCGGTCTGGAGGCTGTCACCGGCTAACACCAGCACCCACCCACCGCCACGCCACCAGCTTACAGCTAAAGCCCCAGATAATCTGCCTGCACTTCCACCTCCCAGCAGCCCTGCACCTGGACCCTGCTCACACACATCTTATGGACCAGCTAGCGTACATGGAGCCAATTATATTTGCTGTTCCCCAACCCTTCCAGAGCCCTTTGGCATTTTTATGAGCTCTCCCAATATCGGTATTGTTATATACCACAAAAAAGTGTTTGCTATTTTACTGTACCTACACACACACACACGGTTAATCTTTTGGGGTTAGATGTATAATACAGACTTCTAGAGCTACACACACACACACACACGCGGTGGCATTGGATCAGTAATTTATGAGCATGCTAACTCATGCGCACGCACACATGCTAAGACTTAAACACACACATGCACCCTTTGAACTGTGTAGAAGCCTCTACGCCCCAGATCAATGTGTTTGCTAAAGGTACGAGAGGAAGTTTGCATGGATGTTTTTTCAGGGTAAAGAGGTGAGGTTTCTCGTTTTTCATGTTTTGTTTCATTCTTGTGCATCTCGGCCCTGTCTGCAAACAAACCTCCATCGTTCTGACGCTTTCCTCTTCAGCCGTATCTCTTCTACAAATCTGATCCTTCATTATCACTTCAAATCAATGAGTCTTGATTCATGTCTGTCTAATAGAGAGGAGCCAACAAGATTTTTGGATAAGATAGGTTTATTCTTTAAGTGACTTTAAAGTACAACATACGTACCATGGGATATGTATATAGTAACCATATGGTGCATAGTGCACTTTTGATTTCTTTAATATAGCATGTTGCTAAGCTAGTGACATTATGCTGTACTGTTTTGGCAAATAAGACAGGCTGATTAACTCCAACACATACACGGTGTGAAGGTAATCTAACTGCACTTGATATTAATATACACTTCGGTATATAAGTGTGCTTTCGTTCACGAGTAAGTCTGTGTGTTTGCAGCGTTTGGATAGTTCAGATCTCACACTCGAGGCCTCCGGCTGAGATCCTCTTGTTTCCTCGCTGGTGTGCCCCGGGCGCTCGCCTGTCATGATGTCATCCACCTGTGCAGACAAGAACCTGCTTTCTATGTGGCAACACTCCACTAAATAAACTGGTTGCTGCTTCAGTAACCAAAGGAAGACATCACACACCATCCCAAACAATAATAACCGAACGGGATGGCGGTCTAGATAAATCAGTGTTTGATCGGACTGCAAGACGTGCTGATAAGGTTCTGTCTGGGGCAGAAAATGACTCATGGCTGTGCGTTAGTATCTGTAAATCAGCAGACCTGTGTGTGCATTTGACATTACAGCATGACTGCGGCATTAAGAGAGTGTGTGTGTGTGTGTGTGTGTGTGTGTGTGTGTGTTCGGCCGATAGAGGTAGAGCGCATGTTGTGCCAGTTTGATTGGGTCTTTCCGCAGTGACGGGAGCCGGAGGTGTTTTCTGCCTCGGCACGGGGCCGTTCTTGCCAAGTGGGCTATGATGGCAGCCCTGCTCACGGGCATGTCCATACAGGACCTTCTCCAGCTTCCTGTATGCTGTATAAACTTGTGAGAGAGCAAATTGCTCACAGGTAATCATAGGCATTATTCCCGCTTGATAATCATGCTGCCGCAAAGGCTTGTGGGTAATGATAGTGATAGTGGTTCTGGAAAGAGTGATGTCACCGAGGAGTGCAGGAGGCGGTCTGGTGCTAGTGAGCTGATTAAGGGCAAGGGCTCTTATGAGATAAAGTCAGAATTGTGACATACAAAAATTACGAGATAAAACGTCAGAATTGTGAGGTCAGGGTTGAAATTTGTACGTTTATATCTTGCAACTGTGACATTTTATCGCAAAAAAATTTGACTTGCAGCTGCGAGTTAATAATCTTTCTCGCAAGTTGCAGTTGTGAGCTGTAAAGACAATGGTGAGTTTCTATGTTACGTTATTGCAAAACACAAAGTCATAATTCTGAGGAACAAACTATTTGAACTGCAATATGTTTACTATTGCAAGCTTATAACGCAACTTTCGAGATTTCATTACTTTTAATGGCGAGATATAAACTCACAAATCTAAGAATAAAAGAATTGTGAGATATAAACTTCTATAGTTCCCATATATTATGTCATGTTTCTGCTAATCATCTTTGAAGACAGCAACAAAACGAATGTGGATGTCATGGCTCAGTCCCATCGAGATTTCTGACTGACTGCAGGTTTTGGAAGTTTGTCTCAGAGGAACATTTGAGAATTAAGAGATGTTTTGAGATGTTCCCTATGCACAGAGGGGACCTGCCCCAGTTTTTAAAAAACAAATCCTTCTTCCTTGAGGCATGAAGTGCTGGGCTACGCTAGATCGTCTACTGAGTAAACAGACCCCTGTGAGGTCTTCATAGCCGTGTGCTCCTCCTCTCCCTCAGCCCCTTCTAGGCCCCTCTGCTACTTCTCCAGGAGCACGTAGTCACCCCGTCCCTGCCTCACCTGCCCGCGTGGGCAGACACCCTCATTATATCCCCATCCGCTGGAGCATCTGATGCATTCACAGCCTCTGAGAAGTGATAACGCATGTTTCCAGAGTCTGAACGAAGCACATTCGTCGCGTACAATGGCTTCTCTTACGAGCAAAGAGCTACAAGTGATGCCACTGCAGCCGAACCAGTTGTGCGTTTTTGTTCGTTTGATCTCAACCAGATTACAATAGCAGCGAATCTTATCGAATGCTGACTGAATGGATTTCAAGAGATTAATAACTCTGAACAAGCCTGTTTGTTTTCATGTCTTCGCTCCTCTAATCCATTATTGACTGTCCGACCGGTTGGCAAAGAAAGTTGTGCAATTCCTTTTGTGTGAAGTTTTAAGGAGTGCAAACACAAAGATCTCTCACCCCATCACCCCACATGCCTGCTCTCCTTCTGCGGTTTATGTTACATGAGCTATCGAGATGATCTCAATTAACTGGCTAAAATGGGAACAATTTGACAGAATCCAAAAGTAATAAAGAAATATTTCGCAGTGGGGGCTGGAATAAGAGCACATTCACAAGTTTGTGTGCCCGTATAATCTTAGCATTGGTGGTAAACAGATTTAGCTTGATGTCTGCAACGGAGGGTTCAGAGAGACCCCCTATAGACAGAAAGACAAAAAAAATAAATATGTATAAAAGCAGGAGGAGGGATGCCAAAAGAACAAGAGAAGCCTGTATTAATACTTGGATATTAATTAGAAGATAAAATGCACATGATCCTCCTGAAATTGCGTTAGAAACGTCCCTTGGATTCGCTGGTATGCGTGCTGCTTAACTGCGTCACAAACGTTGCCGAGATTTCAAGCTGATATGTCTAACCGATGTCTACAGCACTTAAGATCTACACATCCAACCCAAATGCTGCCTTGGTTCAGCCGGACGTTCAGCCTGTTTGTCTTGTTTGGGTGAATTCTGCGCACCACACACTGAGCTCCTCATCTGTTTTCTTGAGGCGTCGACTCTCGTATAGCCTCAGCTGACCTCCTTGTCTGGGACAGTGATGTATTGGAGCCATCTTTTCCCTACCTCCAGCTTACAACACCTCAACGTCTCTCATCCTCTCAGCGTGGGACGGGCCTCACATATGGGATCCATGCAGAATAACGACGGACCATTAGCTGCTGTAACATCACTCTGTACATCATTATTCACCTGTACGGATGTCTCTTCTGCACAGGGGTCACGAGACAGTCATTTAATGCAGATCGCAGACGTGCTTTTTTCCCTCAAATCCAGTTTCCAAGCAATCTGATAAACATTATTTGTGCTGCTTGCTAAAGCAAACATGGGTGTTATTATTAGCCATATTTAGGGTTAGTGACTGGAACAATCCCCAGCAGTACACATGAATGATCCCTCAAATCATGTGCCTCATTGTGGAGAGGTTTACTAGTGCTTTTCTAAGCGGTCAGACTTAAAGGCAAGAAAATCCCTAAGTCTTACATTGAAAAGGGGCTCCATACATATCTAGAGACTAGAGTAGTATAGAGACTTTACATGACCGAAACCCCTCATTTGTACATCTCATTTTTTCAGTATTCCTGTCAGAATGGAAAATATTGATGGTGATCTTCCAGTTGCGCTACAGAGATCTGATTCCAAGTTACAATAAAATGCTTTGTACTTTTATAAAACACCAGCTCCTATTTGCTGCGCTCCGGAGAGCACAAAAGAAGGAATTAAATCACATGTACTGTACTGTACTTCGAACTGTAGCTGTCAATCACCTGTAGCACTTACAACACCTCTCAGACATGAAGGAGCCTGTGTTTGCTTCCTTTGTGTTTGTAAATCTTTTCAGGAAAGGATGAAAGCAAGACAGACAGACAGACGGTAAGACTGAATTCTTTCTGCATATGAAGTGTCATGTTTCAGTCTGGAACAAACAGTCTCTTGTCTATGGATGTGTTGAACTGTCCTGGTGCCATGAGGGCTGTTTTCCCCTCGCTCTGATTTGAAGATCGCAGTTCAAACGGAGGACACGTTTATATAGATAGCTGTTCTGGCCATATCTGAGCGCTTGCCAGTGAAGCAGCCCGACATTACGGAGTGTCACCACATCAGCTTCTGAAAGAGATAAACATGTTCATGCCGTCTTGAGTTTCATACCTGTGCAGTCAAGGCAGCAGTTCAGGGAATTCGTGTAGCTCAGCAAAGCCTGATGGGATATATTTTGCCACAATAAAGGCCACTTTTACTTGCCACATGATGAATCCTGACATAAATTCTGAAATGGTTTTCAGGATTCAGACTTATTGCAAATTTTAGCTCAAAATGTGGCTATGAATGCACACGTTTGTATCACACTTTACAATGCTTTCTCGCTTTGTCATTGCTCCAAAAGATTCGCGGTGTATTTCAAGGCATTCAGCGAGCTCCGTGCGAAAAAAGGGGCCTTGCTTTTGCGTGTGGTGTGAAACAGGCCTCCTGCACTTTCTATTCCATCTCTGCAAATTTCATTAAAGCCCTAATATGTTTCTTATTTAAGGTGAAACCGTAGCAGGCCATTTGTGCTTCTAGAAATGGAAAGCATAAACGCATGGCGTGTTACGGCCAATGTTTGTCAGATGGTTTCTGGCAGCTCAACTCGTCATTTCCTGTAATGTGTGCACAGAATGTCTAATTCAGGACGATGTTTCCAGAATATCTTCAAACTGGTCTTCTTTATTTATACGTAGAGATGCGTTTAGACTTGGTGCCACCAGGCTGGTTTCTTCTAGCGAGCTCCTACCTGTCCCGCCTGCCGCCGGAGGCCATGTGTAATCAGAGGGTTTTCAGCCGTGCTGCCGAGACTCGTTTCTGAGAGTTAATTCTACCACCAAACAAAAAGCAGGGTTTGTGTGTGACACCATCGACTCGTGAAGTGTTGTTAGCGCTGCTCGTCTCTGGGAGATTGACAGTCGTTAACTGATCGGGCGCTTTAGCATTTCCACACTGCAGATGACAGAACGTAGCAATTTTAATGTGGGCTTCATAAAAGGCCTCTTCCTAAAATCTCTATAAATCTGTCCTCAGATTTCAGTCTTTCCAGTGCTGCCTCACAGTAGAAGTCTCAAACGAAGGGCTAAGGAGAGATTTAGATGAGCGTCGTTGGCTTGGATCAGCTGGCTTCCTGCTCTTCAACTGATGATTTCACATCGGTGGAAAAATGATTCATAAATCCAGCTTACGTTCTCGGTGGCAGCAAATCCCTGGGCATCCATGCGGATCTGCTCTGCAGCGGGCGGCAGCGAGGTCTGGGTCTCTGCCATGTTAGATAGGATCGCTGCAGAGAAAGCGCAGGCCGCCGCTCCAAGTTGCTCCTGAGAGAGTTTTTGGCTGCTCCTGTTCCACCGCTACAGCCCGGCCAGAGATAAATCCAGACCGAAGAGACATTTTTAGTAGTGATGAGGCAGCGTTGCGAATCTTTTTTGGCTGTTTTTTCATTGTGTGTGACCGACCTATTTCATGTCTCTGTTGAGAGTCAGAAGGTTTCTTGAATCGAGATGCATCAAAAACTGTCTGCTGTAATTTGGCAAGGAATAAGACTTGATTCGCCTTTGAATATAATTATTTTTCTTACTCACTGGCAGATAGTTTTTGTTGTTTTAACCAAAAAGGGGAACAATCTTATGGCCCAAGTCAGAAGAAGTGACTGTGTTGATCAATGCGATGACAACGAACAAGGGATGATAAAAGCAGACATCAGCAGCAACACCCAACGGCCAAGGAGCATGTCCGTTCTCCATGTGGGTAAAAAAATTGGGAAAAACGACGAACTCTGGCGCTCATTCAATATGTCAAATCAGCTGAAAAAAAACAAACGAGGACCAACTTCAGCCAATGGTGCGGAACACTCTAAGAAAACTAATTCACCGACTAGCAAAACATTGCCCGGTCTTTACTCTTAAGTGTGTGGCTAACCCTTGTTTCAATGTTGAAATTCCCTGAACTTTTAAAATCTTAATTTCCACAACCAACAAAATCTGTCATGTATTTAGTTGTTCTTCATGTAATCCGTTGTCTTTCATCATTTATCAGGCATCATGAAAGAAAAGTAGGATCGACAATACTCCTCTCCTCAGCAGGCTGCATGATTTGAAGCATCGTTCATGCCGTGACAGATAAGGACCGTGGCGTTAATGTGTGCTATCTGTTACACTGAACAGTCTGTTCTGAATCAGCAGCACATCCTGTTCTCTCTTGCTTGGCACTGCGACTCTGGCAGGGCAGATCTCCACCTCACACACCTAGCAGTGCTCTTTACAAGAGTCCACAGAGTGCCACAAACAGCCCTGGAGCCGCCCCAAATCCAGGCCTTTTAATATCGCGTCCTGCGAACGTTCCTTTCTCGAGTCCTGCACTTTTTGCATGCTTAAGTGTAACCACATGTTATGCCACGCACGTAATCTTTTCCACTGAAGTGAGCCGGGCTCTGGGAGAGGAGAGGAGACAGGCTGGCACAATGGCAGCACTTCTCTAAACAAACGTGTATACGCCTGCGTACGGCCGCTGAGCTGTAACCCTGCAGCTCCTGGAAGCTACTTTAGATCTCTTTATTTGACTCGGTGACATCACGAGCTCTCGTTTGTTTCTAATGTTGATGTATCTATGCAAACATGACATTAATCAGAAACTCTGAGTCATGCAGCTCTGGTTAGATGACAGGCGCTGCATTCTCAGTGCAAGGATGGGCAGACGGTTGCATGTCCTCTGAAGTGTCAGATTCAAGAGCATTTTCAGGTGTGACATAATCGTTACTACAAGCTTGTTGCCCTTTGAGCATTTGAGGACTTTCTTGTGTTTTTGATGTTATCATGCACACTTAACTACTCCACACTGGTCTTTTACAAGATCATCTTTCTCATGCACATGTAGCTTTAGCAGAACTGGCAAAAAGTCAAAATCAGTGTTACATTTGTCAGCCAATAACTCAAAACAAAGTGTTAGAAGATACTACGCAGACATTCTCTATTGACTGTTAGTTGACGTGGTGTTGCAAAGTTACTTACTGTTAGTAGGACGTCTAAAATGGACCATCAAAACAAAGTGTTAAAGTAAAAAATACGCCTTTAAAAATCAAATCACAGTCAATAATGTAGCAATAAACTGAAGCACAAATGAATGTGAAATTTAACTACATAAGAGTCCATTCAGTCATACAGGCAACAGCTCTAGGCAGCTATTTTAGGCATTTAAGACCAAATTCATATACTTGTATGAGGAAATATCAAAATTTCGAATCAGCTTACCAAGCTCATGTTTCACCTTTCAAATCAGCAATAAAATCTGTCCCATAAATGTTGTTTCTTATGCTCTAATATCCAAATCCAGCTGAGTCATATTGCAAATATGCTCTTTATGTAACAACTCTAAAACGTGAGCAATGAATAACTAAAGCATAGATAATTTCCAGCATTATAAAAAGGTTAAAGAAAATTAATCTAAACACTGGAGAACATGCGCTTGTTTTTGCACATATTGGGTGGTGAAAAAAATTCTGGAATAATGTCGAGTTGACTTTTTATACAGTAGTATTGTGTCGTTTTCAATGCAGTGGATATGTTGCATTCAGTGTGAGGAATTTTCTGGAGTGCCAGCAAGCGTACGTGCAACAGGAAGTGAGAGGTGAGGGTGGGTCCTGAAACCCAAGGCTGCCCTACCTGCTTTTGCCTGTCTTTGCAGAGAGAGAGAGAGAGAGAGAGAGAGAGAGATTGAACGAGTGCCAAGTTTGAACAGAGTGAGAGACGAGAGGAATTCTGCCTCAACAAAGATCCATCATCACCTGCAGCACAAATCTCCATGGCGACTGGAATGTTTTCTTTAATAATATGCAAAGCCGAACGTGAAGTTTATCTTCGCTTAGCCTTTCTTACAGACAGCTGTCAGATACATGTACCACAAACACATACCTGTGCCATTCCATATGTTACTAAGAGGAGACATGTGACTGTCAAATACACCACCGTCCCGCAATCAGCCCTTAGGGTACAACACAACAGCATCTCAGAGTAGAACTTATTGTCTTTCTGACAACATATTGCACATCTTTCGAGTGGAACTCACAGGAAGAACAAATGAGCTGCATGTTTAGGTTGAATGTTAACGGAAGAGATAGCGAGGCGTTATCTCTTCAGCATATCTGCGAGCCGAAGGAGGAGGGGTTTAGATCGCTCTCTCCGATATTACAGAGAGCCCAGGACGGGCCGTATTGTTCTGCATTGAGACCACGCTGGGCCCTCAGAGAGCCCAGAGAACAAAAGAGGCAGCGTTCTTCAGGCTTTTTCTCTGAGCTAAGATCATAAAGGTGTGTCTTTGTTGTGTTCAATATACAGATGTTTATTGCTCTCTGAGAAAACAGATGTTCATCTCAGATGCAAACAATCTCTGCATTATCTAGCCCTTTTCCTGTGTTGTCGATTGCTGGGTAATGCTGCATATTAAGGTGCTCATTAAAGTTGTAACCGATCTGTGTGCCTTTAGCTCCAGTTCCTTCACGCTTTTGTTCGCTATGAGAAAGACACCATATCCCAGAGTCCACTCTGCCCCAGTGAACCGTGTCTTTGTCCCAAAGGAGTCTAGAGGGTTTCTTTCACAGTCCGACAGGGCTCACGTGGTCTGCAGGTGAAACGGCACCATGGGAATGAACATGTTACAATTGAAGTCAAGTGCAATGCTCTGCATAACACCGCTAGCTCAGTGTAGCAGACAAGCTTTTGTTTTCAAAGGAAACGTGATTCTATGCTATCCTGGTTTCTTTTCCAAATCACTTCCATTTCCTTTGAGCAGAGAGGGTTGTGAATCCTTTCTGCAGGTGGATGGGGCATTGCACGTGTGCATCAGGTACGGCCGATCTGAGCACAACCGCACGCTGCATTAGCTGTCATGCTTCATCTGCACTCAAACAGGGCCAAAACACATAATACAGAGCTATTTTTTATTATATAATGGCTTTTTTTGTTAGGACAGGATAGTATGTAGACAGCAAATAAAGTGTAAGCGAGAAGATGGGGGGTTGGGAAGAATCTGTGAGCCCGGATTCAAACTCAGGACACCAATAAAACACAATGGCGCTATATGTCAGCACACTCCTACAAGGCATGTAAATCCCATGTAAAATGTAATGCCAGGAGTCATTCATTTACACACAAACAATCCTTTACCCAAAAGCCAAAACCTATGGTGAGGTAATGTTGTATATAGATCATTGAGAGCAACATCCTGACCAAATCTGCCCACTGGCCTGCAAATCATCCTCATAAAAACACAGAGGGGCTTGTTTACATTGTGTGGCTTGATCTGCATTATGAATGAAAGCCCAGAGACCAGTCCATATCTCTGCACGCCCACCCAAATACTCAAGGCATTCTGTGCTACATCCTGGAGACGTAGCGTTGAAAAATACAAAGCAGAAGTGTTAGTTAAACCTCTAATGTGTACGGAGTTGTAATCAGCACAGTTTAGTGCTGTTAATAAATATTTCCTTGTCAGGTAACAGTGCCTAATCACTATATCCAGCCTCTACTGCGTGGGAGAGAACAAGTTAGACAGGAACTCGGACCTGACAGTATCAGGCCTGTGATTCTGTTTTTCTTTTCAAATAGGGCTCAGGCCTGATCCCATAATCAGCCTGCCGCCTTGGCCCAAGACACAGTCCAAACCTCCCAAATCCCATTCTTCGCAATTTTTTTCCGATTGTGAGAGCTGGAAGCCAACCCCAGCTTCAGTTTTCTTGGGTATGTTCTGTTGTTTCCAGTTGAATAGGAAAGTGGTTTGGATGGGCTATACACTGTATGTAGATCATTGCGCAATGTGCGAATGGACAAGGCTGTTTTTAGCCTGAGAGGACGGCAGCTCGAGCCCCGCCCCAGAAACACTGGCCTCAGGGAGCCAAGACTGGGCAGAGATCAGCGATTGATGTCGACAATCATAAATACACCCACACAGCCTGCTTAAATGCACACACAAGTGTATTCCGCGGCTCTTTTCCAAGAATACCAATTAGTTCCATTTTGAAAACGTACTTCAGGAAAAACCCTAATCCATCTGTTTCGTCTGTTTACTTTCTGCCTCCATAACGAACTGGGAATTAGTGATTGGATCTGTAATTGGATGAAATGATCTGCTTTGAATAAGAGCACAAAGCCTCTACAGCAAATTCTCTGAACAATATCATTCAAATGCAAATCCAGAGATTAACTGTCTCATGAAATATGCAAAGACCGTTTCATATCGATTCAAATAAATAAAAAAACACATAAATTCCAATCCAAGTGTAGTTATTGGTAACATTTTAAAGGCCCAACTTAAGAGGATGAAGCAGTAGATCAGTGCGGCGGACTATCCCTTCCACCACTGTCATTCACGAATCAGCAGCCTCTGACATCATCGGCACGCTCCTGGGAGTGCAGTGTTGCATGTGTCGACAGCTTTCACTTCCCCCGACAGACCCAGATAATGTCCCTAGCCTATCCTTCCTCCAGGCGAACTCTAGAGAGCAGAAAGCCCATCGCTTGTCACATGCATCTGTCAGTCACATAAGGTGCTGCAGTACACGTGAAGAGGGTTTGGAAGTTTACTTTTCCGTTCCGCGTAGTTTTTTGACTTGCCTAGTATGTGGTATTGGATATTCCTTCAGCAAGTCTGGATGTCTGAGACCTTTACCTGCGTCTGTATGCTTTTTCCCTCAAAGTCTTGCAGACTTTCGCAGACACTCAGACATTTCTCCACATCTGGCTGCGAAAGAGAAGTTTCCCAAGAATTTGAATGTGCTGGCCTCTTGGTTTAAAGTCAAAGTAGACAAAGTAGACATTCTAACAAATGAAATGGCAGTAGTTCCTAGAAAGAGAGATGAATTGTTCTTGAGAATAAATTTAGCATTTTTGCCATATTTCTCTAGAGCGTGTCTACTGGGACTGGGAGTTTGGGGGGTTGGTGGGGTTTCCCATTTTTGGCCATAATCAAACTTGACAGTTGTGAGATTGTTTGTGTTTGTTTAGTCCATACATATGCATGAGTAAACGCATGTGTGTCATTTTGTTTTGTTTTACTTGTTTGTAGACGCGTTAAAATGTTCTGGGGTTCCCAAGGCAGATTTACGGTGAGAACCCAACCCATAACAAACAGGCAGGAAAGCGTGGCATGTGTGAAGCATACTAATGCATCGTGAGCTCCAGTGTCCTGCATCCAGGAGCCCCAAACATAGGGAGGGGCCGCAGACACCAGCGGCTCCTGATGGTGGCTGCACCCTTGGCTTTGCCACTGGGGTAAATTACAGTTAGGTGAAATAATTTCATTAAAGAAACAATGCAGCATTGTAGCTGTGGTTGAGAGTTTGTTTTTAATGCACATTGGTGCATTGGATCAGTTGCTGGCTTCCCATGGTCACGTAGCTGGCTTCACCTCATGTGTTGTGTGAGCGGCCAACCATTTGTGTTTGTACCATAACCTCACTCTCCTGTGCTACTGTATGTGTGTGCAATTGAGCTGGCGTTCATATGCGTTTCTGCCGAGGTTTCAGGCAAGCGTGTAGTGTGTAATTTAAGGTCACCCGCAAGGTCGCTAGTTGAAGTCATTCAAATACCAGTAACTTCAATCGTCAAATCGCTTGGGCTTTGTAATCTCGTTTCCCCAGGGACATAATAAATTAGGATTACTGTGTGGTAAGCCAAAACAATATATGTGACTCGTCTGGGTAAGCCAGCCTTTAGATGGGGAGAAATGGGTCAACTGCCAAAGAAGCGATCATTAAGGCTTGTCTGTTCAAAGCTGCAGCCGAGAAGAGCCGTACACTCAATGTGAGAAAAGAGCAAAGCCTTCACATTCACTCCCATACTGCCTTTCACACACCCACGGTCTCCCTGATCCAAGCCGATCGCTGCCATCCATCTACCTTTATTAGCCCTGCCTGACTTTATAGGCTCTTATTGCAAAAGCACACATCACAAATATGACTTATGTAGGGGTTTTAAGAACGGTGCTGCGCTGCCAAAGCGGAGAGCAGGACCTTCTGCGGTGACAGCGAGTAGTACCCATGAGAGTGGATGTGAGCGCTGTGATTTACAGACGTCACAGGGCTGCCCTCGCTTGGCCTGTGAGCTCAGCAGAACCGGTGCTGGTGGAGCTGTGAAGGCTCTCGTGGTGTCTTATGAATCTGAGTGTGCTGAAGAGCGCCAGACACTGGAGGAACGGACTGAAGGAAAGAATGTTCCCTATAAGCTGCACACAAATATGTTGTGACCGTACACGCACAAAAAAGAAAGATAGGAAAGCTGTTTTATTTAATTTTTAGCAAATGCTAAATAAATGCATTTCTTGGCTAAACCACTCTCTGTTTCAGTTTCAATGCTTGTTTGTTTTCTATTGCATCAGTTTACATGCTTCACTTTTTTTATTCCATTTCATTCTGTTACTTTAAATGATTTGCTTTGTTTTCTATTGTATTCCATTCCATCCTGAGTTTACATGCTTCCATTTCTATTCTATTCTATTCTATTCTATTCTATTCTATTCTATTCTATTCTATTTAAATGCTTCACTTTGTTTTCTATTCATGTCTTTCAGTTCAAATGCTTTATTTTGTTTTCTATTATACTCTACTCAATTCAGTGAGTTTAAATGCTTCCATTTGTATTCTATCATTTTAAATGCTTTGTTTTCTATTGTATTCTATTACGTTTTAATTTCATAAATTCCATTTATTTTCTATTTGATTCTTTTAGTTAAAAGTTTTCACTTAGTTTTCTCTTCTATTCTGTCCTATTTCTATTCTAAGTTTAAATGTTTCAGTTTGTTTTCCATTCTGTTCTGTTCTATCCTGTTCTATCAGCTTAAACACTATAAACCTCATTAATAATCTCAAAATTTTAAATTCAAATTTTAAAATAAGTGTTTTCTCAGGTAACCTTAAATGTCCATCATTTAGTTACATCAATCGTGAAATGAAATAACTACACATACTACATTAAAGTCGTTGAAAGTTGCACACTTTTTGTGTGTTTTTGCCAAAATGTTTGCCCAACAGAGAAAATAAGAAGGAATTAAAGGTGAAGTCTGTCATTTCTTGGATAAATGCCCCGTTTATCATCATTAGCAACGACTGCATCGTCTGCTGTTACGTGTCTGGGTCGAAAGGTGCCAAAGTCAGAAGTGGGCATACAGAGAACCGATTAGCACGAGCTCTGGGTTCCTGTGGATGCGTGATGCAGCACGGTTTTCCAAACCCTTGCAAATGGGGCAGCGAGGAGGGGTGTTCCTGCATCTTCGGTTACAGCCGCTTTAGGATGGCCAATGGACGTGGTCTCCTCCCTCCCGCCTGTGAGAAACACGTCTCTGGTTTGCTCTCGATGTATATTCATGTGTGCCACCACCAGTGCCACAATGCACGATCTGGCACAATTAACCCAAATCTTCCGCCATCGCTTCATATTGGTGTCTAGACTCGTTCACTGGACGCAGGCAGACGTATTATTTTTGCTGCCGCTTGTGTGCGCGGACGGAGGCGGTGGGGGTAAAGTGAGCATTCTATTGAGGTCTTAGTTTGGCTAATCTCCACCATGTGACGGCGCGCAGGGCTTTGCTGCCGTGGAATGCCACAGGCTCTTATGCTGGGGACAAAAACAGACAGAGGCTTAATCTGCAGGGGTGGCAACACCACCGACGGCAGTGCTGGGGGAAAGAAGGTTCTCAGGGTTTAACCTGGCCTTATCTTCACGCTACCTAGCATCAGCCGTGGCTCTGGATGAAACGAACACGTATAGATAGAAGGCTTCCTCGCAAAAAATGCATCTGCATGCTTCGGCCAGTCAGGTTGGAGAAGAGCATTACATTAGTGGAGAGACTAATTCAAAATGGCGTCTTTCTTGTTTTCTTCTAAATAAAATAAGAGTAATAATCCCGCAAAAAAGCCTTTATTGTACAGGTAATGTAGTTCCTGTGGGCCAAAGGATGATACATTTTGGTATCAAGATTAACGATAAAATTATTTCAATATTATATCTATTTGAAATAAATTTAGATTTCATCATGTGTTGTTTTAGTGCCGGGCAACGATTAATCGCATCTAATATAAAAGTTTTTGTTTACATAATGTGTTTGTGCTGTGTATATCTATGTATATATGAATACATACACATACATTACGTACACTAAAACGTTTATTTTGGATGTGGAAATATTAATGATATTTCTGTAATTTATTATTTAATTTTGTTAATCTAGGAGATGGTTCTACTTTCAAATAAAGGGTCGGACATCACAAGAAAAGTGTTGAGATCATGATAAAAAAGTTCTATTTAACTCGGTTCAAATAAAGCATGGGCTCTTAAAGATACGGTAGCACATTTTTCCACACTAGGGTTAATCAGTTCACTCAGCTATTTTATTTTAACTGCTTCAAAAAACACTTCGCATATTCATTTCAAGCTTCTTTACAAAAATTAAGTTGTTTGTTTTCGATTCAATCCTGTAATTTAAGTTCTATTAGCGTTCCTTTGGTTTCAGCTTCCCGTTCGGAGTAGAATTGAATAGACGTAAAGTTTCGGAGGAGAGAAAGGATCGGTGTGGACGTCTCGCTCTCTCTCGCTCTTAATTAAAAAAATAATTGTCATTTGCATCACAATGGGCTCCATTAGCGAGCTCTTTGCCGTCCGGACCGCGATGAAAACGTAACATCCCTGGGATGAGCTGCAGCGGCGGGAGCCTCTTACATCATTTGTAGGAGAAAATCCAGCCGGAGCAAATCCGCTGGAGAGGGCCTGAGTGCGGGGCCGGAGGGGACCCCTCACACCCCCTCGTCCTCTCCTCAGCTGTCCTGCTCTACAATAGCCTGAGCATCTTTTGTAGAATTAACGGTTTGTAGGAGCAGCGGAACAATGTATGAGAAGAGAGGAGCACGGGGTTCCCACACACAGCCTCCACATGCCCACACACACACACACACACACACACACACACTCCACAGCACACAGCTGATCCAACCCCCCTCACTGCCAACAATAACACACACACACACACACAGAAAACACTCAACCTGGACACAGATGTACATTATTACATGAAGGTGTTAAAGGTAGCGTGCATGTAAGGAATACATCAAGCGAGTCATCTTCAGTAATGAGTGTAACAGGTTTAAAAATGTACAAAAATCTTTATTTTTATTAATATTTATTATATTATATTAATATTTTTACTTTTAGATTTTTTTGATGTGACGTTAAATGATTGTGATTAATTGAATCAAAAATAAAGGTTTTGTTTATATATCATTCGACAGCACTCATTTTTAGCTTGCATTTATCTATAAACAGCCGTTTTTACTGAAATAAACGTTGTGCGAAAATGTATTTACTGTCACTTTCAGCTCATTTGAAGTGAAATCAAATGAAACGAAATTCTAGTGTAAGCCATAAATAACGTGAGATAATGATGTCATGACAGGGATGTGAAGGAAAAGATCTCAGGATGAACCTGAAGCTGCTTGAGGGAGTCTGGACTCGTGGAAACCGTTTCACCACATCGTTAGCATACAAGCTCTTTCCTAGTTTTTAATGGCTCTGTTATCATCCTGAAATCTAGCCTGTAAACGGTAAAACTGAATGAGTAGTTCTGAGGCTGTTTTAGCTTTCTTCTGGAGTTTTGTTCATAATATATCTCTCACACACACACACACACACACACACGGAGTTGGCACATAGTTGCCGTGAGTTTTAATTGCCAGTAGAGACAGGCGCGGGGCCGGTGGGGGCGAGGCTCATTGTGATGGAGTGGCTGGAGGGGTTTCTGGGGTCTTGATTAATTTGTAGTGTCATATGTGGGAGGGTTCATCGGGACGGGGGTTATGGGAATTCACCAGAGCCCAAACACTGTGAGAAACACACAGGGAAATGCTAATGGAGAAATGAATATTCAACACTACCTCATCGCTCGCTTTTATTTCCCCCGTATCAGGAACCGAACGCATCTTGAAACGACTGGAAACGTTTAATACCGATGATCGCGGGGCTTGAGTTTTGCCGTCTCACTTCCTCGTGTAATCTCATCTGTCCTGTTGAAATGTTAAGTGTAGAAATAATCAGATAACGCTGATGGATCGATCTCCATTCGGTTGTATGCGAGCAGATCTTCATCAGTGTTTCTGAGAGATGATGAGAGCTGGCAGAAGAAGCACATGTGTGGAGAGTCCAGCGTGTGTGTGTGTGTGTGTGTGTGTGTGTGTGTGTGTGTGTGTGTGTGTGTGTGTGTGTGTGTGTGTGTGTGTGTGTGTGTGTGTGTGTGTGTGTGACCAGCTGATTTAATTACGAGTTCACTCTCTGTGGAGCTCTAAACTTTCCCTCTCATGCTGAAGTGCCGCAGTGGTTTTAGATGTAATCTCCAAACCTCAAATTATTACTTTTGTTCATGCTTACGGTTAGGGATTTGAACAAATCCCTGACAGATATGAATGATAGCTTAAATAACGTGGCTTGTTGACAGAAGCTCTAAAACAAAAGCACTTGCAGATTTAAAAGTAGAAATGTACTCAATAATATAAACAAATGTCGATTCATAGATTTTTTTGGAAGCAAGTTGTGTGAGGAGCTTAAATGTTCCCTAAGTAGTGAGCAGATCAGGCAGCTCGTGGTGTTTAGCGGCAATTGTTCTCTTCTAGCATCTGTAATGAATTACTCATCATCATAAGAGAATATCTATTTCCAGAGCTGCTATGAAATCATTGCCATGCTCTTTGCGCTACTTGGCCCGCGGCGCGCGTTATTTAGTGCGTAAACAGATGCTCATCGGGAGGTTTTGATGAATCCCTCACTGATCCCGGCACAGAACGAGTCCTCTGAAGGTCCACGCAGGTAAACCTCACAGCCCTGGTCTGTTTTTCTGTTTGTTTCTGGTGTTTTTACGGTGCTTTCTAGAGCTTCGTGACCGACCCGAGTCAAAATAACCCGCCCAATATGTCTATGACATTCTGACCTCTAGATTTTGCTCAGTTCCCTTTTCAAGTCTACTAGTTTCTTTGGCTTGACTTGTACATAATAAGCCAATACACCAACAAGTAAATATATGAGTACATGTTTTATAAGCAAGAAATATGTTATGCCTTCAACTATAAGCAACTTCTTAATTACGTGTTAACTAATTTTGTTTAATTCGCCCATTTCTACCAACTCCCAGAGTAGACTGTTAAGGTTTAGGGTTAGTAGAAGTTGGCATATACTTGTAAAGTTGTGGTATGTTGTCAATAAAGTTCTACTAATGCTCTAATGACTGCTAGTCTACATGTAGTTGCAAAGTTACTTACTGTTAGTTAAATATCTAAAGTGGACTATTGAAACAAAGTGTTACCAGAAAATGATTCAGACAAAAAAAGAATAATCCATTCATCAGTCGCCAGTTACGTGCCAAAATTTGTTCAAATCCCAAACCGTAAATATGACTGATAGTAATGCTGACCTTGGCAAACACCACTAAAACACAAATGATGTGCCGTGTTGTTGGCTGCTCGTATAGATTTTATTCATTTAAAACCTCTGAGGAGCTTTTGAAAACTCATATTTTCCCACACTTCCCTCCTGAGCTTAAACGAGACGCTTAAAGCTCCCCAATAAAAGCGAACACTTTATTTTGTCAGTCTCTACTGACTGTAAGTAACTTATTCCGCTAACCTTAACCTACCGGTCTCCAATACTCCAATGGGAGTTTGTGCAGTCAACAGAAAGCGAAGCATCAAAATAAAGTGTAACCTGACTCCCGTGACGATCGGTTGAGTGAAATGCGGCGTGGATGGGGTCCGAGACAAATGCCGGCCTTCAGCTGCTGCCAGGCGGGAGTGTTGACTTGCTTATGAGTCCAGGTGCCTTCAGCTAATATGGAAATATGACGGGTGTGATGTACAGTGGCGTGTGTTGGACGGAGATGAGCAGCGCCACCTGTCAGGCTTCTGCGCGGCCGCTGAGGGAACGAATGTACACAGACTCGTACGCCATCCTGATATACACATGTGAGCAGTGTCTCTGTAGTCTGCCACAAGCCCTCTTTGACAGGCGGTGGAGGAAAAAAACATGATGTGCATGCAGTTTGGCTGACAGGAAATATACAGTGAATATATACACCGCCCCCCATTCTCATATTTATCACAAACTCGAGTCTGGAGAAGTCATCCTGGAGAAAGATGTACTAACACCTGTACCTGTGTTCAGTGCTGGGTAGATCACTTGCAGTTTGTAGTCTGTTACTGATTCCAAATTGAAGGGCAAAATTGTCGTAATTCATTACATTATGCCTTTTAAGGATTGTAATCAGACTACATTTACTACTGACCCATCTCATTTATCATATTGATTTAAAGAGAAAAAATACAAAGAGCACTAAACAATGCCTTATATTCTAGTAAAATGCATGCTAATAAGCATCTAATAGGTGTAAGTGTTGTTGTATTACAAATTTATAAAAGGTTAAACACAGACGCCAATATAACAGTATATGCTGAATGTGTATTGTGATTTACATTCTAAGAGCAGGAAGCCCAAGCTCCGAGACAGTTATCTTTTGTCTTTCATTTCTTGAACATCTGGTAGGTGTCCTAAATCAAGTGTGAATGCTAATCCTAAGGTACAACTGTGCCTTTTGTTTCACCTATGCATTTGAATGACACCTGGATGCTAAATAGATCAAGGATCGGGAAAGTTCCTGTTCTGGGCTAAGTTCCTGATCGCATTTGCATACTCTTGTTTTACTGGTCTCCACCTCTGTGTACTCCTCCCCCTTTGAAACATATATACTTCAACCTAACATGTTTTGGTTAGATTTGTTTCTTGGAGATTTCTTGAAGATTTTCTTGGAGATTGCTTGACGATTTTCTTAAAGATTTCTTGAAGACTTCTTGCAGATGACTACAGCAACGAAAAAAAGCGAACTCCTGCTTTACCAAGAATCTCCTGGTCTCTTCTTAAAAGAAGCTAAAAAAAGTTTCCAACAGTTTTGGTGCCGTGACCCGGATAGAGCTACTCATCTGAATCCAGACTGAAACTTCAAGTTCAACAAAGATCTGACTTGATCCAGACTGGAATCTTTCAGTACAACTAAGGGTTGGTGAGTGTAACTCTATCCAAAGAACCATTACAGACCAGTACATGTAAAGCCCGTCAGAGAAGAGTTAACAGACAGCTGTAGGGTTTGGTTAACTAGGTTATCCTCTAAAAATTCATTTAGAGAAGAATTGGTTATCCTCTGTTTCAGACAGGAAGGTTGGCATTACGTGCTAATATTTGTGTTATCCTCTGTTTCAGACAGGGAAGGTTAGCATTACTTGCTAATTGTTTGTGTTATCCTCTGTTTCAGACAGGGAAGGTTAGCATTACTTGCTAATATTTGTGTTATCCTCTGTTTCAGACAGGGAAGGTTAGCATTACTTGCTAATTGTTTGTGTTATCCTCTGTTTTAGGCAGGGAAGATTGGCATTACTTGCTAATATTTGTGTATCCTCTGTTTTGGGCAGGGAAGACTTTATCCTCTGTTTTAGGCAGGGAAGATTGGCATTACTTGCTAATTGTTTGTTTTATCCTCTACTTTGTTAGAGAAGGTTAACCATAGTTGATCTGTGTTAACAAGTGTACCCTCTGTTGAGAGACGTTAAGTGTTTTCTTTGTGTAAGGAACAAAAACAAAATCTAAAATGTTCAAAAAGAATGCTAGACTCATTTCCACAACTGAGAAAGGTGGTCTTGCAACTCCTTTGTGGTCAGATAGTGAATTCAAATCACTTTTAGGCATGCAAATGAACCTTATAATAACTGAGAAAGTTAGACAAAAGCTAACTCAAAAATACAAGATCCATCCAGACAAGACTTGGTCTGTAGAGGAGTGTAAAAAGGTTTTAGGAGCATGTTTACGTAAGAACAATTTGAAAGGCATTATCTGCTGCCACAGGGAATTTGGCTTAGCACTAGCTACACAACAATCTCAGCGCATCTCAGAACTAGAGGAACAGAACCAAGAGCTATGTGCTAGAATATCGGCTTTGACAAAAAAATTAAACCACAATAAAGTTTCAGAAAAAACTGAGGTGGGCGTTAATCAGCCTGATAGCACATATCCTGACTTGCAAGCCTTCTTTGAAACTGAGGTGCCTGTAGATTCAACAAAGGTATGTGGTGCTAGGAGAAGATCTCAGGGAATTGAGTCAGTTGAAAGTGTTCTTCCCAACTCTTCTGTTGTCCAGGTCCAAAGCATTGCAAAAATGCTTGGACCTAAAGATATAGAGGAATCTCCCAGAGCTTACCCTCACCTACATGGGAAAGAGACTCTGATGTTAAAGCCAGAGTAAGGATTGCAGCAGCATCCTTTAAGGTCAACACTGAGAACAGGCAGAAATTTAAATGTCCTAAGAGGAGGGCAATTGCCATTACTGTAGAAAATCTGGACACTGGATGAAAGAGTGCAGGAAAAGCAAAAGACTTTAGGAGAAATTAACAGCTTTACCCAGCTCCTACTTAGTCTGCTAGCTACTCTGAAGCAGCCCCCACTTTACCCAACTGTTGGAGCAGTTTGCTCAGGTGTTAGCTGTTAGGGCTGCAAGTACTTAATTTAAGGTGTCTCCTTCCATTGCTAGTTAAGTACACTCACAGCCTTCAAAGTTATACTACAGCACACTCCAAATTACACCTATCCTCTATTTTATGATGTTTGCCATGACTGATGTTTCATTGGAGGATGAAGATGTTTTTACAATAATGGTTTACAAATCACCTACAGGGACAGACTAGGACACATAGACCAGTGAGAGCCCAGGGAAGAACCAGGCGCAACAGGCCTCGGGGGCCAACCCCTGCGGTGAAGATTTTCCTCATAGGCCTTTCCCCATCCACTAGTCCATCCTTACCTCACTGGTCCATAGGTGTCAAATGACTTAAGACTAGGTCAACAAAACCACTATCGATCATCAAAATTAAACCACTATACGATCATCAAAATTTAAACCACTATACGATCACCAGAAGTCTAAAAATGTCTATGCATGAATACTGCTGGTTGCTGTTTCTCTGTTTTCTTGTGTTTCAGGTCCGTGTATATGCAAGGTCATCTCATATGCAGCACCCTGATTTACACCTCAGACATCCATGAACAAGCTTCTGAGGACAAAGAGTCATCGAATGATTCTACAGGGGAAATGGACTACAGGAAACAGACGTCACAGTTATTCAGCGGCATGGACTTCAGGACTTCCACTCTTATGCTACATGATTGTGTCATCATGTAGTTTTGTCTGACATATTACCACCCATGTCGTATTTTGTCAAAGTTATGGTTCTGAAAGAACTATTACAACCTAAGCAATTCTAGGCAAAGACACATAAGATATGTGCCTGTAACTTTTTCAAGTTGCATGACTGCAAGATGGAGCATATGTTATTAAACATAGGCTATAGAATGGATTTTAGAAGGATTAAATTTGTGTTATGTGAGAGTCATTAAAACTCTCAAATGGGGATTGTTGTATTACAAATTTATAAAGGTTAAACACAGACGCCAATATAACAGTATATGCTGAATGTGTATTGTGATTTACATTCTAAGAGCAGGAAGCCCAAGCTCGAGACAGTTATCTTTTGTCTTTCAGTTCTTGAACATCTGGTAGGTGTCCTAAATCAAGTGTGAATGCTAATCCTAAGGTACAACTGTGCCTTTTGTTTCACCTATGCATTTGAATGACACCTGGATGCTAAATAGATCAAGGATCGGGAAAGTTCCTGTTCTGGGCTAAGTTCCTGATCGCATTTGCATACTCTTGTTTTACTGGTCTCCACCTCTGTGTACTCCTCCCCCTTTGAAACATATATACTTCAACCTAACATGTTTGGTTAGATTTGTTTCTTGGAGATTTCTTGAAGATTTTCTTGAGATTGCTTGTGACTTTCTTAAAGATTTCTTGAAGACTTCTTGCAGATGACTACAGCAACGAAATAAAAAAACGAACTCCTGCTTTACCAAGAATCTCCTGGTCTCTTCTTAAAAAGAAGCTACAAAAAAGTTTCCAACAGTGTACAATAAAGTGTAATCGAATATACCTAAACTTTAACAACTTATTCATCCACAAGTTTCAGAGTATGTGTGTCTGAGTCTGTTTCCCAGCGGTTCCTCGTCCTAGTGCGGGCACGGCGGGCGTCCTCCACGCAACACCACCCATCTGATGACTGTCTGATGGATGAGTCCAGCTCAGTGCTGGCCGATGAAACCCAATCCATCAGAGCCTGTCAGCCGCAGGTCAAGAGATGTGTCAGGAGCCTCCTACGTCCAGTGATCCTGCTGCACGCTGAAAATCACATTACATTTAGTGCTGCTTTAGAAAAACAAGTGTTTGTTCTACAGATTATACCCGTTTGTTTCCGTTGCATTGATTTCAGTTGAGTGGTTCAAGAGGTGAATGTCAGTTCGGCTCTAGTCTACTTCAATGTGTGAAATCCTCCAAAAATGCCAAATTAGCAATAAAATCGAAGGTTTGCTTCTTAATACAAGACAGAGTAAAAACTGGTTGGCCGAGCTAATGTCCCTGCATAGTCTGGACTGTCGTAGCAACCAATAAATTTGAATATCTCTTTTAACTAAAAGTATTTCTTACAACATTCACGCCGGGATTTCTCCCACGCGTTTTTCAAAAACTGTCCTGTCTCCTAAACTAAAAGTGTTGGGGTTCGGCGTTCCCGGCAGTGAAATTAGGTGTCATTTGCGAGGCATTATAAGGTTTGGGAGCAGATGAGTGGAAGGTTCCAGTAGGATGAAGAGGGTTCCTCGTTCTGACCCACTGTTGAATCCCTGCCCGTGTTCCTGGAGATGAGCGCAGTAAAACTGAACAGCAGCTCAGAAAACACTTGTGTCAAATTGAGTCAAGATGTTGGCTCTGCTCGCCGCCAGAGAAAGTGTTTACTCGTCAGTCAGCGGCGTGAGGCATCACCCGTCAATCACTATGACAAATGACGAGTCCAGGAACCCAGCGGCGGCGAGCGCTGGATAAACAAGAGGCCTCATGCGTCGACACAAGCAGCTAAGCTAAGCTCGTCCAGGGTTAGTTTGGATCACGTGTGAAGGGCAAAGGCAATTGTTTCAGTTCCACAGTAGGTGACCACTGCCGCAAAGGCAGGAAACCCTCAGAGAGTCAGCTTTACACTGCATTATTATACCCGGCATCAGATTCACCAGCCGTATTTTCACTGGGCCCCATTTGTGAAACAAAAGCGGAACAGATTTTTGGGTGAATCATTCGTAAAACCAGCAATTTATGCAATAACGGTTACATAATAATGGTACTTAGGAATGGTTTAACAAATGATTTGCTCAAGATTTTTAAAGAAATCAAATTAGAGAATAGTTTTCCCTCTGTAAACTCCTTCTTAATGGTAAGTCCGGTAGTTATAGTAGTTATGTTATTGCGATAAAAAGTGCTTTGTAAGTACTAAAAAAACAGCCAATATTCTAGAAACATGCATGCTAATAAGCATCTACTGTAACAATATGTGCTGTGTGAATGGTTCACACAAACATGTGCTTGTGTTTCTCGAATTGAGGATCTACAAACCAATTCTAAATGCTATGATTTTTGTGAGAAGTGCTAAACTGAAAGAGCTTTCTCAAAGCATGAGGGGGGAAAATGTCAAGGCTGCGCAGAACTGAAACTCAAGATCTTTCTACTTACTCGAGGTTTTGAACTGCTAGTCTTGCTGGAATGAATCAGCGTTTTCTATCCTGGTCTGGAACCTGTATTTTCCCTCGCATTCCCAGAAGGAAAGCTTCATATCTGTACTTTTCAAATGTCATGTGCGTTGGAATTGGGTCTGAGTATTTCCCATGGGCTGCTTACACTGGAAGCCGAGCAGACTTTCCCTTTAGCACTGACCTAATCCATTGTTACGTGACTTTTAAAGGTTAAGGTTTTGGGCAGGGTAAGCTGGTTCTAGACCAGCAAGCTGTCACAGTGTTGGGGTAATACATTACTAAAAGTACTGTGAATTATATAACTAGATTACTTTCTTCGATCAACATTTATTTTAAGGTCCAGTTCTCACTATTAATACGACTTTTCCCCTAATAAAATCCTAATTTGCTGCTTATTTATAGCACGGTAGTTGTTACGTTTAGGTGTTGGGTATTAGGGATGTAGAATAGAGTCATTATAAGCACATATAGACAGCCAATATGTTATTATTAACAGGCGCACAAATAAGTGACTAGTCAACAGTGAGAATTGGTCCCAAAATATAACTTTTGGATTTTTTGCTAAAATTTTCGACAAGAATTTCGAACCTACTGTGCATAGACCTTTACTTTCCATAAAAAGTAATAAAGTAACTCAATTACCTAACGCAGTATTTTAACACATTACCTTTAAATTTACAATCAAATTTACACGTTTCTTTCAGCCAGAGGCTTATAAAGTCCACTCTTGGTGTTAAAGAGTGTTTACAGTTGCCAAAAATATACCTTGTTATTAAGCGTAACGGAAAGTAATGCAAAAGGTACTCAATTAGTTACTTTTTTACAGCGTAACGCAATATTGTAACTTGTGACTTTTAAAGGTAACTTTCCCCAACTCTGCTGGGAATGGCATGCTCGAGCTTTTCAAAATGGTGGAAAGTCTTTGTGGACGAAGAGAATGAGGGGAAAAGGCATTGAGCGCGCGTCGTCTGAGAGCCGAGCTCTCGGGCCGTGGTCTTTGTGTGGCAGCGGCGCACGCCTGGGGAGAGAGGGGAAATGTGTTTGACATACGCTCTGCACACACTGCCGGGGAGGCAGGAACAGCAGGATACGATTAATGACCGCAGAATAAGATTGTTACAATATGGCCTCCCTCGCCCCTGCCTCCCTTTCTGTTGGGCTGTCATATTTCACAGCCATTCGTAGCTTTTTGTTTAGCTTTTTTTTGTTGTTTTTCCCCTTCTTTCACGGCTCCCCCCCTCTCTTTTTATTCCTCCGTCAGCGTCATTGATATGCAGCAGTGTGTTCCTGGAGCAGGCTGCAGACTCTGTTCTCATGGACGCTCTTTAAAACAGCTTGGCGCTGACTCACGGGTCCAGAACTCTTGTAAACATTCAGGTAATGTTTCGCAGCGCTTTGAAATACGAGTTTTACGATCGCAGACGTATGACACAATGAGGAAACGTTTGGAGCGTTCTGATGTTTGACAAGAAGCCAGTGCATAGCAAGTGGATTTCTGGGCTTTGCTGATTGGCCGTTCCCTCGCTGACAGTGGCTGAAAAGGGAAGTGACAGCTGTTTGTTTAGCTTGCCCTCGGTGTCACAGTCCTGACGGTCCTGCGAGGCGAGCCTCGATAACCCAAAACCAGGTTTGAGCTTGCCGGCTTGTAGTACAACAAATAAAAGATGGTTCAGGGGGCAGAAATCTGGCAGCCAAATGTCGGAGCGGTGATTGAGGGTGAAACTTGGGGCCGTCCCGAGCAGTAGGTCTGGGCTTTCAGAAAGAGGATATCTCTGCGCATGAGCGCGTCTGCGGCCGGAGCAGCGCGCTTTGTGTTTGTTGACACGTCAAGGAGAGAATTTCTGTGTTTTCGCGCCGGTCATCAATCAGGAGCAGGCCCGGTTTTTCCCAGAGTCAGAAGCTCTCTGGAGATTTGTAGAGAACCACCAACTATATCATCACGTTAACTAGGCACTCAGTTCTGATCACTACAAGCCATTTAGATACTTTCAGTTTAATACATCTTGTGGTTTCACGCTTTAATCTGACAAATTACGGCTTTGTCGTATTTCATTCAAAAACAGGGAGAAAAATGCTAGAAATGTGATCTATTTAAGGTTATTGACTACACACCATGATTTTTAATGACATTTAAAACATGTCCTACTCAAATTCTCATTACTGTAGTGTGTCCAGATGTACTTTTTTATGTAATGCCCCTTACTCTCATTGGTATGAATGGTATCCATTACCAGTAGGGTAGCATCCATTCCATTTTAGCTGCAATCTGCCATTTTACATCTGTTTTTATTCATTTTGTTGTATGTTCATGAAGTGTATATACAGGAAAACAAGCGATTTACAAGGTGGGGATTTCATATGAGTAATATAAGTAAGTATTTTAGAAAAAAGCAAGCATGAAGGTCCGTCTCTACACATAACCGTCACAGATCTTATGAGTTAGATTGTCAAGTTTTGATGTGATGCTCTTGTGTTCTTTTTAAGATTTAGTTTGGAAAAACTGTCATATATTATGATTATTTGGGATTAAAGTTTTTCTTTACGTAATGTGTATATTTATTATGTACAGATAAATACACACACATACAGTACATTCAAAAATGTTTAACATCTATTTATATTACATATACATATATTTACATATAAGTATATACATTAATGAAATGATATTATTCTAAATGTTTTGCAATGAATTTGACACCATTACATCCATATTTTATATGCAATAGTTTGCCAGAAATAGTTTTTAGAGCCTGCTTGTGTGTATTGGTTCTGTTAATCATTTCTCTAGGAAGGTTCTTCTCAAACTGGTGATCGATGAATGTGTGTTCGTGTCTCTCTCGCGGGATGAATCCAGCCGCTAACACACAGCGACCGCTGGCTCTCTCTGCTTTGGACAGATGTATGCGTCACACACGTATCTGTTCCCACCTGTTCCTCACAGCTGCTCCGCAAAGCTCTCCATTCGCTCCAGCTCTGTGTCTGAACACAGCTGCAGTGCATTCTGGGATCAGCCTGCAGCGCACAACTGTCTCCTGATTAAAAGCCTTCAGGCTAATCGTGTGTGCACGTGTTATTTCACATGCTGCTTTCTCTGAGGCCAACGTGTTAGTTTGTGTCAGGAGTAAATGAACACACACATCTTCTGTAGCTTGAAGTTGCCGTGTATGTATTGTGCTGAATTGCACACACACACACACACACACACACACATTTGGAAGCGGTAAACAGAGCGACTGGACGTAAGTCAGCGTGTGTTTCAGCAGCGTGTCGGATCACACATGCAGGAGGAAGAGAGGGAGCACGGGGTGTGAAACCAAACCCCAAACAAAACACACACACACTGAGCATCTGGAGTCTGACAGAAACGGCTCTAGTCAGTCTGTACATAATCCATTTACTCTACAGTATTTGTGATTAAGAGACGTAATCATCTTGACTTTATGAATCTCTAAACACTGCATGTTCTTGAGAAGCAAAGTGACTTGAAACATTTGAAGTTTCGTTGACTGCAATGGAAATCATTAATTACTCGTCCTCATGTGGTTCCAAACCCGTAAGACCTTCGTTCTCTAAGTAAATGAAGATATTTCTGATGAAAGCAGAGAGCTCTCTGATCATCCAAAGCAAGGGAGATCGGTCACATAATCCACGTGACATCAGAGCTTCAACTGTAGTTTTATGATGATACTTGTCAGAAATAACGACTTTATTCAACATTTTGTCTCCTCCATGTCACTGTAGTTTTGGAGAGTATTCCTGAACATAAACAGATGGATGCATTGTTTTCATTCAAATTAAAGCGTTAAAGGTGTAGAAAACATCTGCGCAAGGCGTTTTCTGAAATATGTAATACATTTTTGTTCGTTTTTTCTTAAAACAACAACAACAACAACAACAACATTATTTTTTTTGCCTTTGAATTACGATTAATTTTCGTGCCATTTGCACTCTTTTTTTTTCATTTTAAACTTTTTTTTTGACAGAACGTGGCCGATTTTCTTATTCGTTTGTCTTTCCAGGAGGAATCCCTGATTTCTGAGAGAAGAAAACACTTTACACAGTTTGTCCTGATATTTCATATTACTGCCGCAATTTTGAGAATATTTAGCACCTAAACAGACAACATTTTAGTATTAACAAGACTTGAAGGTAACATCATGCATGTACGGTGCGGTGGAGCCAAGGAACAATCATTTTAAGGATGAGAATTAAAAACAGGTGGTGGAAAATCCCATCATTATATCAAGAATTATTCCTCAATGGGAAGAGGTACATTTATTATGATGGGACCACAGGCATAACTTTCTCTAAAGATTCAACCAAACACACTCTGACATAAACCTGAGATGAGATTTCTCCTCCGTTTAAATCGGGTTTGATCTCTCCAGAGCTCACACACATCCTGAACATCTTCCTCTGTCGACAAATCACAGCAGCTTTAGTTGAGTCGTCTAGTTGGATCAGCCCACCTGAACCCAGGCAGGATTCGTTGTGGCACTTACTGTACGTTATCAGTGTGTGTTTACATTGAATGTTTTATAGCTGTAGCATTTTTTCTCGGTGAGCTCATAACAATAAAGTATTGAATCCGGAATGACTGGAACAATGCGTCCTGTTTTATTGTCCTGATCGCTTGGAGAAGGAATCCGGTTTGGAGAAACATCTCGTTATGTGGCTTGCTCCCCGGCGGACGCTCTTCGGTGAAGGAGTCCAAACAGCTGATAAAAACATCACGCAATCAACGAGCTGCATGCATGGAAGAATAAAGTGCTGTGGTGTGAATCAGGTCAAACGCTGTCAAAATAAATATGTGTGCCGATTTTCATTATGGATTATGGACTGGTGTCATGATTAAAAATGTCTTAAAGCTACATACAAGCGTTGGTCTTCTCCGGACTGGAGTGCTGTGGGTTATTGTGGTGTTTTTATCAGCTCTCATTCTGACGGCACCCATTCACTGCAGAGCACGAAGAACCAAACTCATCTACATCTCAGAATCCCACATTTAAAGTTTCATCTGAAGAGGTAAAGTGCTATAATAAGGTGTCCGTGTCATGCGCTTCACAAAAAAGTCAACACATCTTAAAACAAAGGACATTTTCAATATCTTTCTTTTTATTGCAAACAATATGATACAAAAGATAAGCTTCTTTTAAGACGGTGGCATGTTTTACAGTTTCTCTTTATGACATAAAAAACAAGGGAAAAGAAATAAATGCTGGTGTGTTTTTGTAGAGATGCATCCTGCAGAAGTCAACACGTTCCAGAACCAAAGAAAAACACAAGTTCCAGTTGTTTCTATGAAAGGCTTGATCGAGTTTCACAATTAGAAGTCAACTAGATTTAACATTTTTAGACATTTTTTTTTTTTAAATGGAAACATTAACAAACGATAAATAAACGAGATGGTTAAGGTTTGCGCTACAACTAAATCGTAATCGTCTCCGGAAACGTTTCATCGCAAATTAGTCGTACGAAGCCCAAGTAAACGACGAAACGCAAAATAGTATTACTTTCAAGTCAAATGAACGCTAATGAATAAATTAAAGAGGTTAAGACTGGAGGAATGACGATCTGACCAATGGCGAGCCTCGGGTCAAAGGGCACTTCCCGTTCCTCCTCTCTACAGGCACAGACGGACTCTAGAGGCAGTTTTCACAGAAACGAGAGATATGGCAACGCTTAGGCACGTGCTCTAGAAGCAGTCGACTGTACATCCGACGATCCAACGCTTCGCCCAAGTGTAAGAAACCCCCACAAATATACACAGAGGAAAATATCGAATCTTTACAAAAATATCATCAGACGGCCGTGTACGAATCCCCCGACACAACTGAGAAAAACACACACATACACAGTACATACTAAAATAATTATCTGGAATCTGTCCTCACAGAGGATTCTCTTGTCTCATTATATCTAGAAAAATATAATCACAACTCCGAGCGGGTTTTCAGAAGGCACAGTCGGGAGCCACTCCCTCAGTGTTCAGAGTTCGTCCCCGGCCGGGACGCCCCTCAGGGCCGGGACAGCTGGGTGTAGACGGGCTGCTGCTCCCAGTGCTGCGGACTGTGTGTGTCGGCCATGGGGGCGTACATGGGCCTCTGGTAGCCGAAGGCCGGGTACTGGCTGTAGTAGGATCCGGCGGGGCTCTGGTGCTCGGCGTAGTCGTAGTGCGCCCGTCCCGCTCCGGCGTACGAGCCTCCTCCGCCGCCGCCGCTGCTGTAGTGCTGCAGGTTGAAGGAGCCGTAGGCCACGTGCTGCGGAGAGCCCTGCGGCTGCGGCTGCTGCTCGCTGTAGTGGCTGGGGCTCAGCTGCTCCGTCTTGATCTGTGTCCGCTGCTCGCCCGACTGCTGTTTGGACACCCAGCCGCCCCCGGGCTGCCCGGCCAGCTGCCCGAAGCCGGCGGGGTACGCCTGCGCTCCGCCGCTGACCCCCGGGTGTCCGTGAGGGGGCAGGTACTGGTCGAACTCGTGCACGTCGAAGGGCTCCATGTTGGAGATGACGTCGCTGCTCAGCTCGCCGATGTCCACGGCGCCGAAGTCGATGCCCTCCTGCAGCGGGCGGCCCTCGCGCTTCAGATCCGCTTTGCTGGACGGCAGGTCCGTCTTGGGGGTCGTGGGAGGAGTGGGGGGACCCTGGGACTGACCTGGAGATAGGAAACGAAATCACATTGAGTTGAACGCCAAAAGAACTGAAGGGCGTGTCTGCAATAGTTGAATTTACTCGAACGAACTGAATCTTAAGATTTTGTCGGGGCTGTTATGGTTTGCTTTCACTCTTTTAGGCTAATATATAATGGAAAATACTGATTCTTGTCCGCAGTTTTCGCACGTCCTAAAATGAATACGACCTCAATCACGTTTAATAACCTCCTAAACTTACATCAATAAAATTCAGAACGAGTTTGTTCTTTGTGTTTTCGCAGCTGTAGTGTGCGCATTTTCATAGGAATAGACAAATCGAATAGGAAACAAAACCCATCTGCAAGGACTCTAAAGAAGTTTTATTCATGCATCAGGCTGGAAACACCTATCTTTCTGCGTTTCAAGCTCGCTCAGCTCTGATTCGCATCACGTCAGCAGATCGTGCCAAACAGCATGCAGCTCAACTAAAATTAGGTGAGACTGTAGCACGGCAGGAAAGCGTAGTGTGTTTTCACATTTGAGATGAACTATTATTTTTGCATGGAGCTGATAAGACGCTGCACAGTGTGACGTCACATCACGACCAATTTCACAAAGTCTAATAAAGATACAGCAAGGCCAGATAAGATTTACGAGTTTCCCCGAAGGCTCCAAACGAGGCATTAGGTAAGGAGCTGCCGCAGGAGAGTCAAGTACCTGAGTGGTCTCCCGGAGAGTGCACTTCGCCCATGCTGGACGCCGGAGAGTCGGCCTGCTGCAGGGCTTTGAAGATGGCGTTGGGGGAGATGTGCGTCTGCTCGCCGTCCTCGCTCTCGCTCTGGCCGTTCTTCACCGATTTCCTCCGCCTGGGCTGGTACTTGTAGTCGGGGTGGTCTTTCTTGTGCTGCACCCTCAGACGCTCGGCCTCCTCCACGAACGGACGCTTCTCTCCCTCGTTCAGTAACCTACAGAAATAGCTCAAGTCACTCTCAATTGACAATACACAAAGAAGTGCAACTCGTTTTTAGAAGTTGAAGCGACGGAATAGGTGTAGCTTGTTAACGATTGTCTTTTTTAGCAAACCCAACAAGTAATATCACAATATATCAACACTTTTCCAAAACTTTTTTCTGCACTGAAGCGCATGTGAAGGGTTTGTTTGCTGTTTGACTAAACGAGAGCTGTCCCTTTATTACCCAAATAGTTACCTTTCCTCGTCTTATCCGTATTGTCTTATAAGCATTGCGTAACACCGCTATAAATCAGTGCACTGCAGCATTCCCACACAGCGCTCTTACCTCCAGAGCTTCCCGAGGGTCTTGCTGAGCTCGGCGTTGTGCAGGTGCGGGTACTGATCCGCCAGCTTCCTGCGCGCCGCTTGCGCCCACACCATGAACGCGTTCATGGGTCTCTTGACGTGCGGCTTGCTCTTGCTGGAGCCGTTCACTCGCACGGGCATGGGCACCAGGGTCCAGTCGTAGCCCTTCAGCACCTGGGACACCGCGTCCCTGATGCACACGGGGAACTTGTCTCCCTCCTCGTCCTTCTTGAAGTCCGCGAGGCGGCTGCTCTCGCTGTCCGAGCCCGACCCGGACGCCGAGTCCTCGGACATGCTCGGGCTGGGCGCGTCGGAGAGACTCTTGTCCTGCTCGGCGCTCATCTTCAGGCAGGAGTCGAAGAGATTCATGCAGAAGAGCGAGTGCTGCAGACTCGGTAAAATCCTCCTGCGGTTCGGAGACGGTGCGTAAAAGCGCAAAACGGCCCCGGCGTCTAAGTCCCTCAGAGCTGCTCGGTTCAGGTGAGCGAAGTCACATATATCGCTGAGACGAGGACAGATCCTGACTGAGTGACTGAGTGATTGTGTGCGTGTGTGGAGATGAAGAGAGGGAAGTTCTGCTCTCTCTCTCTCCAAATCACATCACTTATATACGGATGAATAGACGGGAGGAGGAGGAGCGCTCTCTCTCTCTCTCTCTCTCTCTCTCTCTCTCTCTCTCTCTCTCAGACTAACCAAACACACCAAAACTAAGAAAAAACTCAAACATTATGAGCTTATAACATAATAAAAAATTATCCTGTAAGTGCAGTCTAAAATGGACTTTACATCGGTTTATCTGGCTCCCGCGTGTAGCTTTACTCACTTCACTTTAATACAACGTAAAGATCCGATTCTGGGCCATTAAAGTGAAATGAATTCGCTGAAAACGCTCGTTTTTTAAGTCCTTTAAGCCGCACTGTTGCATCTCTTTAAAGTCTCCTATTTCCCGTGTGTTTCTACGACACCAGAAACAATGCGAACATTTCTAAATCCAACTGAAACATGAAATAAAAGCGAAAACAACTACGAGCAACAGAAAGCTGCTCGCTATGATGTACTTTTAATCGAGATCCTGGCGAGTTTTATCTGTGGTCAAGTCACTTTTGTCCATGTCTCGTCTCTGAGGTAATGTCGGTTATTGTTGTTTTTCTCGGTCGGACCGATAGGGGGCGACACGAGTTCAGAGACGCCTCAAACTCTCCTTCTCTCATCAGCCCTCATTACTATTTCGTACGTTTCTGTAAATAATGATGGACACGTTCAGTGGCTTTTCGTATACATGATAATATTCCAGTAAAAAAAAGAACAACTTAAATGAAACACAATCCCAAAATGTCTGGTAAGCCTCTTGGACTGATCAACAACATAAAAACTATTAATTAGTATATTTTACTTTTTACGTCTCATTGCCTCTTGCTTAGGTGATGTATATTTGAGCCTTTTACTTAAGTGAAATGTTGTAAAGCTAATGATGCATGTTTAAAAAAGGTGTATATGCCTATGTTTCAACCTCTGCTCATTCTAAATAACTTACAGTTTTTGCTGAGAGCATATCAATAGTTGAATACAAGAGCATCTCTGATAGTGGGCTAAAACAGAGACTGCTCCGTTACTCACGCTCTCCCTGTGTTTATTTGTGCAAGTAATGTTGTGGAAATGTAATTTTGGGCAGAACGTGGTCTACACATGTGTTCCTCATGAGCTACCTGAAATATCATGTTTAATAGATCGCAGATGTGCGTCTGCCTTCCCTCTGTATCGCCAAATTACCACAATTACCTCAGGAGGAAAGCCACGCTTTTACACCACTTTTTATATCATGGATATTAAACGCAGAATCTCCAGCACCGCTCTTCAAAAGTCTGCTGTCGTTAAGACTTCTTCCTTTCTTAAAAATACAGTGATGTTTACGATTCACAACAGCTGAATCTATGTCTATGTAATATTTCTCTGATTTTTCAGCCTTCTGCGTCACATGATCTTCAGAAATCATAACATGCTGCTCTAGAAACATTATTATCAATGTTGAAAAACTGTGACACATTGAGTTTTTCAGGATTAGCAGATGAATAAAAAGTCCAAAAGAGTATTTATTTGCAACAGGAGTCTACTGTAAGGTTATAAAAGTCTTTACTGTCACTTCTGATCAATTTAACTCAGCTACGACGAATATTATAGTAACAGTTAGATTCAGCTAACCCTAAATCAAACTCTAATTGTAAACCTAACCATAAAGAAAGTACATGTCGTTCATTAATATTACTCGGTGTATAATTAGACGTGTTTTCGCACGGAGGTCTCAGAGGTGTGGGTGCTTGTGGTATCAGCCGGCGGTCTTCAGGACTGATATCCTTCTTCTGTAACGCTGGGAAACTTCTCAGCTTGATTTCGAGCCCTTGTGTTAAAAACTGGGAGACAAACAGTGAAAGTCAACTGCTAAATCATGTCTCCCGCTCACAGATTCTGTGCTGTCAGCTGTGTGTGTGTGTGTCGTTCCTCTCTACTTTCAAACGCAATGTTTGTGGACAACCCTAAGTGATGTTATCAAACAGCAGGAAAGCACAGCATTGTCCGGACGGATGTTTCTTTCAGTGATATGCAGATCTATAGGATGCAGAATCTAGTGGATCTGCACAGGCACTAGAATTGAGATTTACACACTGGCGGCGTGATAGTGAGAATGTGTCTGATGCAATGGGTGCCGCATCTGTATTAATGATACATTTGTTAGAAAGTTTAGAATAACACTTGCTTGCATGTACAGAAAATACTGCAATATAAAACAGTTATGACCGGATATATAACATCAATTTAGAGCACCTTCAAAACTAGTGTCGTCAATCCTTTAAAAATGTTTACAAATGAATTGCATTTTGAACCTAAATATACTTTTATAGTGCAATAATATGCGTCTAAATAAACACAAATCTGCTCAAAAGCAGCAGTTGTGAATGGGATGGCCAAAACTAGCCCAAACATGTCAACCGCCGTTACGTTTTTAACGCCATTGAACTGGAGAAATTATGGAGCCAATTTTGACGCACTCTTACTCATCATTTTGTTTGAATTTTCTGTTGCCGCCACTGTAATTATGACTTTAAAAAGCAGTTCCCAGGAGGACTTGAATGCAATGCACAACTACTATTGTGACAGGATCATGAAAATTCGTAAACTAGTCAGAGCGGTTCATTACAAAGAAAGCAGACATCAGTTGTTCCAAGATCACATTACTCTTGGGTTTCTTGACTCATTTCAAGATCTGGGAAAACGGCTGATCCCACAATGTACTGTAGTGTTATATACCCTAAAGTTGTAGAAAACTTAGTGATTAGTACTATAATTGTTGGATGGTGAGAACCTCTGCGTCGGTTTCTTCCCTCGGGGCTGCCTGAAGAGACGGCTACGTTGAGCGAAAAGCAGCTCATTTGGCTTCAGTGAAGAATGTGAGGGACTCCCTGCCGTATGGACGGGCAGACCTTTCCTCTGGGAGAAACATGAAGGCAGGAACGGAAAGATGATGCAGTCTGTGGCCTAGACTTGTGAGAAATGACTTTGCACCTGTCCGCTACTTTCCCCTCAGAAGTGCCAGCTTCCACAGGCCTGCCAGGCTGGACACACCTGGCCGCTCGGACGCTGGTTTCCCAGCCGCTGCGCTCGACTGCCACCTCGGGGCCTTCGCCGGCGGGATCAGAGCGCAGCCACACGGCCTGGCTGTTGACACATAGCATTTCAGAGGAGCTAACGTTTGAACAAGACTTATCACGAGCCTGACACCTTCAGAAGGCACCACTCGAATGATCCCACAATGTTTCCTCTCACCTCCCCGACAGCCCCCTCCGCAGCTGGCTCTTCAAGATAACTACGTCGAGCTACTGAGAAATAACGTGACTCATGCCAGAGTGCAAGTCATCCTCTGACAAGCTACTCAAGTAGTTACTTTAAAAACACACTTTTTACTGCACCTACAATAAATAAACTCACGCATGTTACAAGTGAGCAATTATTCGCTTTTCAGATTAGCATTAGCTGTTAATGGAGCTGAAGCTGAGGTAACTATTCTCACTGTTAACTAGTTGCTTATTACCGTAGCACGCCCATTATTAACATATTAGCTGTGATTGTTATTAACCTCACTAGCTATTAATAAGCAGCAAATTAGAAACATAATTAACAGTGAGAATTGGTCCTCAAATGAAAGTTTAACCGAAGCTGAATCCTAGAATCACAATTATTTGTTGTCTATGTTTCCTTCTAGTGTTCGGATCGGCGTTTTTCAGAATAATATGAATATAAGGTAAAATAGTACTAAGATTTATTTATAACTGAAAAATGACACCATGTCCGAGCAGACGTGACGCGAGACGCTTCCAGTGACAGGTACTTTGTCTGTCGCAGCTGAACACGGAAGTGGTGCTGTGTTTCGTTTTGTGGCCGCTGGCATTTCCGTCCTCTAACCTTCAGAAAGAGCGATAGTAGCTGATTATTATTTTCCAGTTTATAGAAAAGAACTGCCTGTGCATTATTTAAACCTATTGGGAATTTGCACGAATCTGGAGACTGTATATGTTCAGCTAGTAATAAAGCCGTAAAGCAGCAGTCAATTTTTGGCCTTCACTTTTACAGCCCTGTAATTGTTGTTACACAGTTCCTTGTGTATCTTTCCCGGCTTTGCTCTTTGTTTGAAGATGCAGCCATTATCTTACTCTTATCGGCTTCTGGTTTCGAGTTAAGTGAAACACTGAATGAGGACGTTCGTGAGGAGCCAATCGCTCCAGATACAGCAGCGTGCCTCCGGACGAATCCCACCTGCAGAGGACGAACAACAGCAGACTCCCACCAACCACACAAAAGTGTGTTTAAGTAGCCTTGTGCTCAAATACACATTCAATACAATAAAGCTCTTGCAGTGTTAGTCAGTGAAAGACAAAGCAACGTAAATGTGCACTGTTTACAGCCACAAGGCTCGTTGCATTACATCACCAAACCCGTCTCAAAAGGGTGCGTATAAATAGTAGGCCAAAAATAAAACAAAAACTTGTGGTATTGACACACAAAAATGGACTTTGGCATGTATAGGCTACTCGATGTGTAACAAATTTTGTATCATATGCACATGAATACTGTGTATAATGCACACTAACAAATTTCGTAACATGCATACCGTATCACACACGTATTACATGCACACCAAAGTAAATCTTTGAATATCAATACTACAAGGTTTTCGGCATACTTTTTGAAAGCATTTTCATGAGACAGGGCTCTTATGATATATGTTAAAATTATGCTAGCGTGATAAGATCTCTTCTGTCGACTCCAGAAAAACCAGAAAGGGAAGTCCTGCTTCTGAAAGATTTGATCACTTTACTCCTTACATTTTCTTTACAGTTTTTTTTTGCACAAATGAAATGTGTACATTTTCATGACTGCGTTAGGCCTCAGGTTGAAGAGCTCTTTTACTTTCCTCGGTGGTTATGTTGACTAATTATTGCAGCCCTCCTTGTTGATCCTGCAGCGCCTTCATCTTTTTGTCTGTAGATGTATTTGTGAGTGGATGTGTTGTTGTCTTGGCTCTTTGCCTGACCTTCTTTCCTAAGCATTCAAGTATTAAGAGCGAAACAGGAAAAGACATCGAAAGTGTTGTCTGACTTGTCTTGTTAGTCTGGTGAAGTACGATTAGCAGATGCAACAATCTCAACTAAGCACTGTGCTGCAGATAAGTAAGTGTCTGGCGTGTGAGTGTGAAGACCTCAGCGGTGGTGACTCACGCAGATGTCTAGAGCTGCTGTGTGTGTGTGTGTGTGTGTGTACATACTGATGGACAAACCGCCGTGACTCACGGGTTTATCAGAGAGCTGTGTGACCTCCGGTCGAGCCGCTGGGTCATGGCTGTGTAATTAAGCTTCTAGAGTTCCTATTGACCTCCCCACAGACCCGCTGCCTTTATCACAGCATGCAGTCGTGAGATTTAGCCAGCAGCCTCTTGATTTATTTATCATTGTATTTTTTACGTATCATGTATTGATGAGTTTATAAAAAGGTGAGATGATGATGCGATTGATTGTTTGACAGGACTAGTTTTAAAATGTTTGCAGCGATAGGTGTCATGAGCTTGTAGGAAGAAGGTCTGGAAGATCCAGGCTTTAAATCCTGGCATCGGCGTTCCTCAACGGTAAGCTGGCCGCCCGTCTCCTGAGGTCTCGTCTGTGTGCTGCTCAGAACAGGACGGAAACAATCTTTCCTGAGGAATTTCTCACCATCATCAGCGCTCGGAGGCAAGGAGATGAATGTGAAGAGAAGGAAAAACCAACAGCAGACTGAAGAGGCCGGTCACTCGCTAATAAAAGCTGCGTAAGCTCTTCCTGTCGGTCTCAGACTCGCCGAACAATATTTGATCATCATGACAGTCACATTCTGGCCTTAATCAGCAGTTAACTAGCACTTCAATTTTCTTTTGCTGTTTTATGATTTCACGGAAGAGCAAATATGATGCAATCACAATGCTGTAATAATGTGTGGGAAACCGGATTTTCTTTTAGGACTGGTGTTCTGATTTAACTAAAGTCAATTACATATGGAAACCTTTTGCTAATTATCATAAAAGTTTTGTAATTGATCATGTATTTTACATATACTGTTAAAAAAATTAAAAGTTGAGAAAACTTGAAAGTTTAAGGCCACCAGATTTTTCAGTTTTTTTCAACTTCAGATTTTTTACAGTGTGTTTTCGACTAAGAAGAATAGCTTGTGACTTCTGACCTCAAAAGTAGGAAGTTTCCAGAAAGTTAAATATCTATTAAAAAAGTGTGTAAAGTTTATCACGGCAGACAACAGTGCGCCGGTGAGTCACTTGAATGTATATAAACACTGCTCTCTTTGACGACAGTAAAAATTTGCACAGAATGAAAAAAAATGTGCTTGCTTTTTGTTGTTTATTAGCTGAGAGACAGTAATAGAGAGAGAGAAATTAGTTGAGTGTCATAACGCACAGTTGCATTTCCTCTAATTTTACTGCTGAATGTGGCCTAGCTCTGTCTGGCGCTGCTGAACTAGCGCTTGTTGCCCTGTGTGTGTACCGACAGATGGACTTCCTCAGGACACACTTGCGCTCTTGATTTGTGAGTTTTGGGATTGTAATATGAACAGTTAAAAATAAGCATTAATTAGCAGTGCTGGGGAACTGTCGGCTTTTCTAAACACTTGGGCTGGTCCTGTCAGTAGGGCTTCAGCAGACGGGACGTCAGAGGGTGAACCCCAATGATCTCATGCAGCTCTTTCTCAAATCACGTCCAATCAAGCAGTCATCTGTGGCAGACGTCCTGTGACTGACTTCAGACTTACAGCGTCACGTGTGCACATCCAACCCAAACCCACTCCACGCTACTCGCTTTTCATGTCACACATCCACATATCTCGAGCAAAAGAAAACTTAGAAATGAGTACTTTTTAACTTAATACCACAGTTAACCCCCCCTCCTCCCCCAGAATTACGTTTTATTTATTTCTGCAATTGAATTTTAGGAGAATTAACATCTCGATTTAACTATTGTGAGCGATACAGTTTTTCCTCAGGGAAGCTGAGACTCAAGGCTTTTGAAATGAAGTTTTCAGTCCCACAGCCTCTTTCCGCGCCTCCACCAACACCCTCATTTGTCTGATTTATATTGGAGGCAATGAGGCCCCGCAGGGCCCCTGAGAGAGATTTATCCCCTGTGTGAGTCAGTGCACTGCTGTACCTCCATCTAATTACCCCTCCACACTCAGCCACCCCACACAGCCAATTACAGTCCTGCTACACTGCTCAAGACTACCAGTCACTAAGAGACGAGCGTGGTAAGCTTAGTTTCTGGGTTTGATATTGTTTGAAGAGGCTGAAGAAGTCTGTGAAGCCATTTCCTTCTCTGGCTTCTTCAGAAAACATGCCCGTAACTTTTGGCATTTACGATACAACCGTGTCCCGGTTAGTAGCATGCATTGTAATTTCCATTGTTTTTCTCTCCAGACGTTTCTTATTTCTTGGACACTGTGGCTGTGGCGAGCATTTGGAGGTGAAGTTATGGATGTCGGATGAGCTCGGTGTTGACACAAGACATGTTTAATGTGTTTCCTCTGTAAAGAGGAGGCCAGAGCACTGATTCCCGGCCAAACGCCAGAAGAAGGGTTCAGTGGAATCAGACGTCCTGCTATACGATTGTTTTTCTGCACGTAGAACTTCCCTAACAAGATGAAGAAAACCATGCGCGCTCGCAATTTACAAGTATAATTGGCTGTGGGTCGTTCCCAAACCCCGCCCCCATCCTCCCCACCCAATCACAATCACTTAGCGTATACAGAGCGCAGACCCCGGTAGCTAATTTCCTCTGTCCTATTTCCCTCGGCAGCCACTTCACTTCAATTTGTTAAGACGTCTTATTAAATGTGCCGGACAAAGTGGACGGCCCCTGCATTTCAGTGAGCCAGTAAACAGGGTCATAGTTGAGCTAGGGGCTGGTCGTGATTGCGTGTTTTGATCGGCGTAGCAATTAGCGAGCAGTGTCTTTTTAGCTGAATCGATCGCCGATAGGCTACGGCCTCATTTAGTTGTGCACAACGAATTACGGTTTGCGCTGAAACCGGATCGAAACGCTCGTGTCGCGGCTGTGCCAGCATCTTGTAAAGTTGCCACGTCCTGTAAAATTCTGAAAGGGATACTTATTAGGGCTTTATGCATTAGTGAACTTTATTTTATTAGTTTTTAACTCCTCCCGCGGGGGTCTGTAAGCTGCCGTTGTATTTTCAGACGGCTCTTTATTTGTCATTACGCTGCCTTCCCCTGTTTACTGTCCCCAGCTTCACCCCCTCCGGCCTGCGCTCTCCCCCTCGTCGAGAGTCAAATGGCCTCGCTAGGGCACCCTACACCTCATCAATCATCCAGCCCTGCTCGCAAAAGCCCAATTTTCATTTTTCACGTGCGCCCCCTTTCCTGCAATTATATGTGTGCTCGTCGTCCGAGCAGCGGCGTATGAAACGCTCTAGCCGTTCAAGAAAATATTAAGCTCGGGCAGGAGTGCTTGTCTGCAGACTACGGATGACTTGTAGCCGTTTATTGGGTAGGGGTTTTGAAGCGCGCCCTTGCCCTCTGAAAGCCAGATGTTAGGATATGCCTCACTCATCAGACGAGATGTTTGGTGGACGACATTGTTGCATATGTAGACACACACACAGTTTAAGTGACCCTGTAACACGAAACCAGTCTTGAGTAGCATGGGTGTATTTGTAGCTAAAGCCAACAATACATTGTACGGGTCAAAATTGTTATTGATCTTTTATGCCAGAAATCATTATTACATTAAGTAAAGATCATGTTCCATGAAGATATTCTGTAAATTTTCTACCTTAAATATATCATTTCTGATTAGTATTGTTAAGAACTTCATTTTGACAAATTTAAAGGCGATTTTTTTTACTTTTTTGTGTCGTCAGATTCCAGATTTTCAAATAGTTTAAAAATGTTACCTTGCTGGTTTTCTGCTCCAGGGTCACATATAACGAACGACCTGCCAATAAATGTGGGTTTGCCGCAGTGGGATTGTTGCCATGTTGTGTAAGGCGTATCAGGGGCTTTGTTTGGCAGAGCCAATATTGCAGTTTCATTCAGGCAGCAAAGCTTTATTCTCGATGCCACGATTGCTCATTGTCAATGCAGCCTGAACACACTGTGAAAGAATCACTCGTGTTGACGTATGTGTTGATTTACTGGGAGATTCGGTGCATGTGTGTAATATTGTATTTAATTTCATGGGCTTGTCAGTGTAAATGCAAAATGTTGTCACTTGAAGACTCTCAATGGCAGACGCATGACGTAAATACGATACTGTGGATTTTGGAGTCTGTTCATGGTGCTAAAATTGTCACTTTTACACTACAAAACTACCGAAGAATTAGCCAGATTAAAGTAGATGTGAAACGATTATTAGAATTAAAACAATAAATATTGAACACCATTATATTTCCTGTTCAAAATTTGACATTTTTTATGCATTTTCCCAGTTCATGTAATATCACTGTCATCTTCTCTCTTGTTCATAGAGGTATCCAGATGAAGCCCTTTCCAGGCCCTTGTGCTGCTGTATGTGTGTGTGTGTGTGTGTGTGTCATGACTCAGCCGAGGTGGAGGTAAGAGCATCACCCTGCAGACGGAAACTCAAAATAAACACCTTTCCGACGTCTCGTAAAGGACAAACACGCAGGTTGTGAGTGGATGTCAAACATTAACCTCCAGTTAGACTCTCACTGCAGGAATGACGTGTTTTCCACACTAAAGCGCCTTTACACCGCAATTAAAGTGACAAAAGACAGTGAGATTTCACAATGGATTCCATTAGCATGTATTCACCATCTTTCTTCCTTATACAACAAGAGCAGATGTGTGTCGCTCCTGCCTTTCGGGACACTGATAGCTGAGTTATGGAGTGCTAGCTTCCTTCTTCTGGAGCGAGCGCTGCTAAAGCGTGTGTCTTATGGGTGCAGGAGAGCAGTATCTGTAGCACCAGTGTGAGCTGAAGCTGTGTTTAACTCGCTCAGAGAGTGTGTGTGTTTTCTGCCATGTGCAGACGGATTGCTCTTCTGCACGGCTCTGACAGGCGGCCTGCTAAACAGCGTTCACATGAGGGAAAGCTGGCCAAAGACCATTTATTCCAGCTTGGGTAATAACCCCGCATCTGGGCATTCAGTGCTGACCAGCGCTTGGGGGAGACACACACACACACACACACACACACACGGCCAGAGATCGGATGTGACTGTTGGTGGATGGGTATATGGGAAGGAACTTGTTGACACTGTCCAGGTCTCAGAAAGCCTGTCATGAAGCCATCTTTCATGAGGTGTGTCCGAGAGTCACTTCTTTATGACACACTTTTATAGAAAATCTCATCATTATTTGGAGTGCTAAGCATTATATATTATTACTTATACTAAGAACTAATTTTTAAACGTACACTGCCATTCAAATAAAAACAAGTTAGCATTTTAGCATTTTTTTAATGCTAACTAATGTTGCATTGATTTGCTGAAAATAAAAAAGTGAAATATTATTACAATTGAAAAAAAAAACACTTTCTATGTGACTCTATGTTAAAATGTAATTAATTGCTGTGTCAAAACTGAATTTTCAGCATCATTATTCCAGTCTTCAGTGTTACAAGATCATTCATAAATCATACTGATTTTAATCAGTGTTGAAACAGTTGTGCTGATTAATATGTCTGTGATGTGTTTTTTTTTTTTTTTAGGGTTCTTTGAATAAAAAAGTTCAAAAGAACAGCATTTGGTTACACTTTAATCTGATAGTCATCTTTAGACATTATATAAGTAACTTTGCAACTACATGTGAACTAATTGTCATTAATTCCCAACTACGTGTCTATAACTCTCAGTGTAGACTGTTAGTGTAGGTTTAGGGTCAGTAGAATAAGTTGACAATATATTACTAGAAGATATGAAGCAGACGGTCTACTAATCTCTAACGGCTGCTGGTTAACATGTAGTTGCAAAGTTACTCAATGTTAGTAGAATATCTAAAGTGGAACCGAAATAAAGTGTTACCCAACATTTATTCAAAATAGAAATATTTTGTAACAATATACGTCTTTACTATCACTTTTTGGTGTGAATCAGTGAATAGCAGTTTTAATTTATTTCAAAAAAGAAAGAAAAATGACTATCCCCAAGCTTTTTAACAGCAGTGCTGCGAAAGATTTCAATTTTCAATAGAATTTTTGATTTTCTTTTAAAAGCATCACGGGGGTTTGAGTTTTTAATTATACTGTATTGCACCCTTCAGGATCCTACGAACATGAATCGTGCAGCTTTTTGATGCTGTTTTATAAGTGATCACGTTTATACGATTTTAGTCCAACAACGGGTCAAAAACCAGGTTTTACAAGCCACATGTCTTTGTAGCACATCCTGGAGAGCCTTGAGATGAGCCGAAACACACACAGCGAACACCAGCCCTCGATGCGTATGCAGCTGCTGTCAAAGCTGATTTTCTTGGCTCCGTAGAGCCGCAAGGGTTTCTAATGAGAGGCGTGTGACCACCTAGTCAACGGTATCTTATGCGTGTCCATGCCGAGGGTTCCCTTCGTGTTTATGTAGCAGTAATTGGGGACCGATAGGACAGCTGCTGTTTTGCCAAACGTTCTTCTGTTAATCCAGAGTTAGAAAAACTAGACCCGGTCTGACCCCAAGCCTCGGCCCCAATCAGCGTCAGCCGATCATAACTCTCAACTGTCCTGTGTGTTTTTGCCCAAACCTGTCAAAATATCCTTCTCTCTCCCTGTCAGACGTGTCGAGGTGATGGCAACAAGACCTTGGCTGTAATTTCCAGAAATCTGTCGAAATTGCTTAAGTCTTAAATTATCTTTAATTGGCCCCTGAGTTGGGTTACAGCGGGTTGCTTCCAATCAAAAGCTCTACTCGCTTCCAGCTGTGTAACAATGGCCAAATGAGTGCTTACCAACATTAGAGCCATTGCCAAAGGTTACCAGGGACGAACTTGCTCACTGGCGTGTTTATTTTGGTAAACGGCTGTGGCGCTGCCCATCTGTAACACGCACCCGCAGGACAATGCAGCGCTTCTGGAAGGATTGCTGCGGCAGAGATGATTTTATAGCTTATACTTCTGAACCGGTGTCATTAGAGAGGCCGAGCCATGTGGGAGAATTAGCCAGGACATTTTCTCAAAGATTAAAGACAGGGGCCCTTTCAAATTTCACCTTGTTTCTTCGCTACAATCCCTTTAATACCGGATCAACTGCAACCTGAAGCTCCGGAGCAGCCGGTCTCGTGGTTCTCATGTCGGAGGTGTGTTACCTCACGTACAGTACAGGTGAGAGACCACAAGACACTCGTCTTCACTACAGATCTTCAGCAGAAGCGCTCGTATCTAAAGATGCAGGAAGAAGACAGTGACTCAACGGGACGTAGTTTTCTTCACATCTGCTCTGGCCAGAGTCATTGAGTTCGGAAAAGCTGCATTTGACAGCCCCAGTCTAATAGATTACCCCTAGATTCAATATGAAACGATAAATGGTCTTTGGCCAATATGCATTGATCATAAAAGTGTGTTCACATTCTACTTTCTAAAGTATATTTTCATCCTCATGGGGCAGCTGACTTGTTTTTATACTTCTGGCATCGCTCTGCTGGAAATGGAAATCACACTTTTCAGGAGAACACACACAAGTCGTACATTATCACTAGTGCTTCACTTCCACAGTTTAGTGGGACTGGATTCACATGAACTGCTCCCAAGATCACACGGTTCGTGGGTGCGCGCTCAAGTTTGGAAAAAAGCTTTCACATCATCCAAACGGACCATACTCTGACGTCAAGTGAACCTGGGTGTGCACCAAAAGAGCTGGTGTGAAGGAACTCACGCTTACTTGGTCTTGTTTTCCAGTATATCTAAACATTCTTGAATCAAGATATTTCTCCTTGAGAAGAGAGAGATTTAGTCCCGTTCTCTGAAAAATGTAACAAAATGAAGTGTTCTTTTTAAAATGAGAAGAACTATCTGCTAGTGGGACAAGAAAACATATTAGAATATCATTTGCAGTACAATTACATGTGTGACCATGGACAGTGAAGCTAGTCATAGTCACAATTTTTTTAAAAATTGAAATTTATACAACATCTGAAAGTGGAATAAAGAAGCTTTCCATTGATGTATGGTTTGTTATGATTGAACAATAAGAAACAACTAAATTAATATCTGGAACCTGAGGGTGTAAAAATCTAAAAACTAAGAAAGCTGTCCAGATGAAGTTCTTAGCAATGCATATTACTAATCACATATTGCGTTTTAATATAGTTATGGCACAAAATATACTAAATATCTTCATGGAACATGACTATTTGTGGCATAAAAGAAACATCCATAATTTTAACCCATACAGTGTATTTTTGGCAAAAATCGACTTAAGACTCCACATAGATTTAAGAAACAAAAATGTGTAAATTAAATCGCTGTGTGTTGTAAAATCAAGCATATCGCCTGCCTGAATTCCATTTTTAATATTTGGCTGTACTATTTTATGTGGCGTAATGTGTGTAATGTAGCAGAATCACATGATCTCACGAGAAGCACCTTTCGTCAGTAAGTACAGTGTACTGTATGTGTGTGTGTGTGTGTGTGTGTGTGTGTGTGTGTGTGTGTGTGTGTGTGTGTGTGTGTGTGTGTGTGTTTGCGTCCCTCCCTCTCTCCAGCAGCACTGATCTGATTCAGCTGAGCGGCTCTGTGTTTCTGTCATTAACTACGGGTGGCCATGGACTTTGATTGTAGGAAGTGCCCGAGGGCTCGGGATAAGGAGCAGGAGTTTTGACAAAGCAGTCAGAGACTGATCCATCACAGAAGTGACACTCTGTTTTGTCCCAGAGATCTGGAGCGTTACTGCTGGATGCATTCAGCTCAGCAGCTGTTCTGATGCTCACAGTTTGGCCGGTTCGTGGCGCAAGTTTTATTAGTTCACAGTCTCTATTAAAAAATCGAAGAGATTTTGTCATAAACACTATTTCATGTCCAGTGGTGGTGCTTCTGTCATCTAAACACTTGTGTTTTGTCATAAACCAACAAATAAATGATGTATGCCACATGTAAACCCACTTCCAGGGCTTGAAGCTTACCTTGTTCCCAAGGTAAAAATATTTAGCCGCACATTAAAAAAATTGGTGGGCAATGCAAATTTTTCAAATAATGCTTTAGCTTAATAAGGGGATTTAAGTAGACATTTTTTTTCATCAGAATATGTGCACAAGGTTTTGAAATAATTGATGTGCTTTACATGCACCCTGAGTAGTGTCCACTTCTGTCCAGTGTGAAAGCCCGCGGCTGTATTCTTCTTCAGCTTGAGACTGAGATTAGGGCCTGTCTGGTGAGGATGAGAGCATCATGCCACAATGACACAGTGATGACAGAAGGGTGCGGAAGGGATTAGTCCAGTGATCTCAGACAAACACACATATCAGGCCAAGTCAGATTCCTCTCTGTACGACAAGCTTCCTCACTGGCTGATCTAAGAACTAAACGCTTGGAAATGTGGCTAGTGTCGGGGTAAAGCATTACAAGTAACAAAATCGGATTATTTTTTTAAGGAACTAGTAAAGTAGGCGTTAGCATGTAAGTACACTGCTATTACAGTAACTCCAGATCCAGCTGTTACACGTTTGTAATTACACAATACACCATTCTGAGGGTTGTTACATGTGTGTAGTTACACAACGGTACAGCTGTAGATACTATGTACCAATGAGTACTTACACTGTAGTTACATACTACATATACATCTAGTCACTCTGGGGACACAATATAAAGTGGCACCAAAAAATCAACTCTTTCCCCTCAGAGTTTATATCCCACAATTATGTCTCTTTTCCTCATAATCAAGTTTAAATTGTGAGATAGATAAATGTTCAGATGTTAAATCACATTGATACTTCTATAAATAGGTTAAAGAGTATTTCATGCCATAACTGTAGACTAAAACAGTATGTCTGCTTATGTAAATGCACATTATGTAAACCGATTAGACAAATTCAAACGTATTCTTTCAAAGTAGGTTTCATCCATAGTCTTTCCATTCAAACTAAAAAAAAATGTAGCACAATAACACATTTTACAATAACGGTATTTTACCGTTTCTGACGTCTGCTCTGCATGCGGTGCAGAAACCTTGCCTGTTTTTTGAACGGAGCACCTGTGTAACAGCGAGAGTGTCCCCCCACTGACAGACACGTGTCCGTCATTACGGCCTTATTACAGACGGGGTCAGAGGTCACGCCACTGGCCAGATGACAGTGCGCTGCCAGGGCAGCTAATTGTAGGCCTGTAGTGCTGTCACGTGATTATCACATTAGTTCTTGAGAAGACGGAGAGCTTGTGTTTCACAATCTCATTGTGACATGAACAATGGCCTCCATTCGATTCGATTCGAGTCTCCTTTAGATCTCCACGCTGGAACTGGAGGTCACATCTCGGTTTACGTGACTCATCACGATCATTATGCTCGGGCTGTTAAACTGTTTAATGAGATTGTCAGTTCATTTCGTTAGCGATAACTATGGCGAACAATATTTGTCCAAAAGGTTTTTCCCGTGACTAAAATGAATGTTGATGAAAAGACTTAAATATAGTTAATAGAACAGAAACTTTACCAAAACCTTTTTATTTTTGTTGACAAAAAGTGAAGCCAAATTCTGACTCCATTATGTGAGATTTCTTAATTACTGTTACTAGATATCAAGAGATCAAATCCCCATCAGAGCTGTACTCTTATTGAAAATACTATTCGTAATTCTCGGTGATAATATTTGTCAGGTTTTGTTACGCCAGTTTCGATAACAGAGACAGCGCAAGTGTCTATCTAAAGTCTTTAGTGTTTATGCAATCATTGCAGTTCAAACTAAACAAAATAATCATTTATGCAATTTTAACCATTTTACAGTAAGACCAAATATGTAATAAAAAGAAAACTAAACAAAAAGTAAAATTTGACTCAAGACTGAGACTAAAGGATTGAAATTGGCAATGTGTTTTTCGTCGTCCTATAAATTCGTCATGAACAGAAACCTGTACGCAGAGTCCGATGTGTATTAATTAATCCATTGCTATAAAAAACTCAAAGCAGTACTAAATGGAGTTTAGTACTAAAGCAGTGTCCTCTCGCTTCCTAAAAACGAGAAAAAGAAAGGAAATATTGGGTCCATCCAATCCTGAGATATACAGAGGAGGAGCAGCGGGATTATCTCGGACCAATCCAAGTTTACTTCACGATCTCAGAGGATCAGTTTGAACTCAGTGTGCAAGGATCTACACGGTGCCTTGTGTCACGAGACGAAGCTGATGAACTGACGATCACGATCCACTTCTGACGATCTTTACCATCTATTTTTTTTGCGGTGGACGAATGTTTCGGAGGCAGCGTGCAAAAGTGATTGACACGACGCAATGGCCTTAACACAAAACAAATACTAAATAAAATGACTTGGACAATGCAATAGGAATGGACAAAAGAACATTCCCATAACAATTCAAAGCGATAGAAAGGAACGCTTGTCTATTGTTTGCAGCTAAGAAACGTTCTTAATGTTCTGAACGAGTTTAAACTGATCAAATGGAACCTTGGCATGAAAAACAACTTTTCAAAACAGGTGTTTTAAACATCAAGAGAGCGTTCAAATGTAACGTTCCTACAACTTTTAATGTTCCTCTAATGTTCCCATGACTGAGAAGAAAGCTTGAGAAACGTCAGCCGTATCGTTGGTGTTTTCCTTAGCTGCTAGCGCCCAGGTTCCTCAGGTAGTGTATATTAGGGGTGTTCTCTGCCAGTCTGACGACTGAGAGAAGTGGCAGCATATCTCCCGTCCGTATACAAGAGGTGTGGAGCTTTGTGTGAATCAGCTGGTGATAGGAGACTGGTTAATGATGCTGAGTTACCACGGAGATCAGGTGTCTCTGTGCTGCTGTTATACATAACAAATGTGTGTGAGAGTGTGTCGATCTGACATTCCAGCACTATCAGTGTGACAGAATAACATGTTTGCTCCGCGGACGCCGGGAATCGATAGAGCACTTCCTTAATTGAATTCCTGAGCAAAACACATTCCCGCTCTGATAAATGATGTTACAGCTGCTCCGAGAGGCACTTTACATGCTTTACCTTTATGTAAACTATGGGAAAGTTAGCCAGAAACATATAAAAAAGTTTAATAAGCATTTTTCCCAGCATATTGACTTACCAAGGGAGTTAATGGGTTTGAGGCGCTGCTGAATCAGCACAGCGGTCTATGATAGCAATCAGAATCAGTCTCGAATCAGCTACCAGAAACCATGATCAACAAACCCAGAACAGAAGGGAACTACACAAAATACAGCTTCTTGTAAATGTGTTAGATGTGGCACTTGTGTATAAATACACAGCAAAAAGTGTTATTTACTATAATTAGTACTGTCTGTGTGCATCTGGTATTGCTGATGTTATATATATATTGTAAATAACAACATGCAATAGCATAAATAAATACATATATACAGGCTAGTGTTTTTCATTTTTTACTACCCAGCAGTAACAGTGCTCAGGTTTTGTTTGTTAGTTTTGCAGAGCACTTAATAGTCCACTGTTAAGAATTGTTAAGAAGAAGACGTTTATGCACATAAAAACGCTCTTATACTATGAAATGTGTTTGGACAAAAATCAAGCCTCAGTTGTGAAGTAAAAGTGAGTGTGTGTGTGTGTGTGTGTGTGTGTCTCTGTGTGTGTGTGTATGTGTGTGTTTGTCTCTGTGTGTGTGTGTGTGTCTCTATGAGTGAGTGTGTGTGTGTGTGTGTGTGTGTCTCTGTGTGTGTGTGTGTCTCTGTGTGTGTTTGTCTCTCTGTGTGTGTGTGCCTCAGTGAAGTGTGTGTGTGTCTCTGTGAGTGAGTGTGTGTGTGTGTCTGTCTGTGTGTGTGTCTGTCTGTGAGTGCGTGTGTCGCTGTGTGTGTGTGTGTGTGTGTGCGTGTGTGCCTGTGAGTGAGTGTGTGTGTGTCTGTGAGTGAGTGTGTGTGTGTCTGTCTGTGTGTGTGTCTGTCTGTGTGTGTGTGTCGCTGTGTGTGTGTGTGTGTGTGTGTGTGTGTCTGTGAGTGTGTGTGTGTGTGTCTCTGTGATGTGTGTGTGTGTGTCTCTGTGCCTCTGTGAGTGTGTGTGTGTGTGTGAGTGTGTGTGTGTGTGTGTGTCTGTCTGTGTGTGTGTTTGTGAGTGTGTGTGTGTGTGTGTGTCTGTCTGTGTGTGTGTGTTTGTCTGTGTGTGTGTGTGTGTGTGTGTGTGTGTGTCTGTGTGTGTGTGTGTGTGTCTCTGTGAGTGTGTGTGTGTGTGTGTGCGTGTGTGTCTCTGTGAGTGTGTGTGTGTGTCTCTGTGAGTGAGTGTGTGTGTGTGTGTGTGTGTCTCTGTGAGTGTGTGTGTGTGTGTGTGTGTCTCTGTGAGCGCGCTCTGATTGATCTGTAATGAAGCTGTAATCAGCACACTGCTCTCACAGCTGCTCAGCAGATCTCTGCATCAGTAAACAACAGGCCTCTGTTCAGCTCTTCAGCTCCTCAAAGACTTCACATGTCCACCCTTTGTGTTAATGACAGCAGGGTCAAAGCACCTGTGACACTGACACTACCTGTCACAGCAGGCACAGGTGAATGAGGCTCATAGTACTCCCTGGTACTAGCAATATGGATTATTTTGCAATTAATTGCATCCAAAATCATAGTATATATGCATGTGTACTGTGTATATTGATGTATATATACATAGATACACACACACATATGCAGTCTCTATTTTTAAAAAATTACCTGTATATAAATTTTTATATATTATTAATATGTAAACATAACAGTTTTTAAATAAAATATATAATATATAAAATTAAAATATATACATGCATATGTTTGTATTTATATATACATAAAAACTATACACAGTACACACTCATATTATGTATGAAATTAGGAAGAAAACAGCAGTTATCAATAAGACTTTAATTAAATTCTGGAGCCTGAAATGCAGGAATACTTGTTTGGTTTGATTGGAAAATAATAATTAAGACCAGCATCCATTTGCTGTAGATATGAATGTATACATGGCTTTTGCTCCAGGCACGCTTATGGCAAACACAAACAAAATCTGTGGTCCTGCCAGTGAATGTTTGATGTAAAAAGCTGTGGAACCTTTTATGCAACCTGGCGTCCAGGAGCCTTGAGAAAATATTATGCTTTCCACTGCTTCGAGCTCTTTAGCAGTGCTAAAGGAAAGGCATGAGCCGTAAAGAAAAAACACGTCGAGAAATGAGGGGTCAAATGTCCGAAGTGGGATTTTCGCCCCATGAACTGTGAAGATACACACACACACACACACACGAGTTTGCGGAGGCTACAGCGTGAGAGGGTTTGAGAGAGCAGAAACTCTCAGATCACCCATGTAGAGGGCTGGCCTGCTAATTGGCAGTAGACTTGGGCTTCCTGTCTGAGCTGCATGCATGCATTATGGGAGCGCAGTTAATGCACTGGCAGAGATCGCACCAGTTTCAGCTCGTGTGGGGCCACAGCACAGAGTGTGCTACAATGACTGGCCTGTTCATTAGAAGGACGCACCTGAAGCACATCTGGATCACACCCTTCAATAGTGTGTAGAATTATGCTTGTTTGTGTGTATGTTCTGCTTGCAAGGCTTTTCAGTGACTCTACAGGAACATTTTCACCTGACTGATGAATCTTGCTCTTTAGACTTCAATTGCAATGCTTGTGTTGGAATTGAATTGCTTTGCAACTCTACCCAGAACATAGCACACGAGTCAAACAGACTACTTATATGTTACTTTGAAGCCATATTAATGGTGTTTTTCCCTTTTTTGTTGAACAGAAGTCATTGTTACGCCTTTAAGTCCTCTACTTTTATAAAAAGCACACATTGTAAAAGCACACAATTTGGCAAGTGAATGACGTCAGAAAGCTTGAAACCAATTTGAAGATGAAGACTCGTCAGTCTTTTTCTTCGGCAGAGAGCTCATGGCAAGCGTGAAAGCTTCCTGATCAAATCTCTCCCTGAATGGCCCCGATAGGGCCAGTTGTCCTGTACCTGCCAGAGCCTCTTGATTGATCAGGGTGCGTTTCACCCTCAGGAGAACCAGCGGCTCGGGGCATTTCCACATGCAGCCAGATAAATCTTTTATCCTGGTGTGGATCTCACTAAACGCCCCCTCTTGTTTCCTGTCTTGGCTGGTAGAATGCAATCAGGCGGTTGGCCGGTCCTCCTATTGTCCCCTGGCGGTCGTGTTTGGGGGGTCAGAGCGGTTAGCGGTTAGCTCTTGAAACAGCATGGTGTAGAGGGAGAGGTCACAACCTTTGCCTGGAGTGTCCATCCTTGTCCTGAGCTCCAGGGTCATCTAAGTGCTCCACATGCCCACGGGGCAGCGGAGAGGGCCCACAGATGCTGGAGCCTCCAGGACGGGGCTTTAATGAGTCGGCCGGGCTGAGCCCAGTAGGTGGTGTTACAGCTCTAATCCTCTCAGACCCATGAAGCAGCACCCAGCGGCTCTTGTCCATTTTAATGTGGAGCATCACGAGAGCCGAGCAGGCCTGATTAGTTCCACTGACCTCAGAGCCGTCGGCCATTTAGTGCCTTGACTCTCTGCCGCCATGTTTTATTAGCCCCCGCACCAGTTAGTCATCCCGCACCAGTCCCATTTTATAGAGATGAGTTAGCCAGTTCCACCAAATGAACGTCGAGATTTGTGTCGAAATCCTGTCAAATGTCAACACGCCCTTTTGGCACTTTGGGTGGCGTGATGACAGATTCAGAAACACTGCCAGTGGGTACATCTTTATTGGCGAATGGCACTAAAACACAAAAATTTACTGCTCGCATAATTTCTTTTCATTTTAGGCTGCAAAACTTGACAGCCAGGGTTGTGATTACATCAGGGTGAATCCAACAGTAAAACTTGGTAAAGGTTCTAGTGAAGATTTGAGTGACATTACAGTTTTTTGACTTTAGGCTCTTGCTATATTTAAATAGTTTTCTTAGGCTATTATGAAAAAAAAATGTTAACACTTTATTCTAAGGATCAATTCTCAGTGTGAACTAGTTGCTTGTTAGCATGCATATTACAAGCATATTGGCTGTTAATTACTATTTATATACCACATATTAATGCCTTATTCAGCATGACTATATTTCAGACCCCTTAATCCTGTCCCACACCTAATTCTAATAAATACCTTACTAACTATTAATAATCAGCAAATCTAGAGTTTGTTCAGGGAAAGCTCAGTGAATATGTGTTTTCATAAGTCACACGTTTGCAGTACTTTTGAAATGGTGAAGCTTTATGAGCTAGACACTCTGTAAACAAAATCTCAGTTTTCTCAGTTTGTTGCACTTTTGTCTAATGCATGGATCCAGCTTGGCTTCCAGCATTTCTCTCTCCAGCAGCTCAAAATGCCTCCAGAGGAAACCTGCAGGGCTCAATCAGTAGAAGATCATTTCAGGCCTCATGGTGCTGAGCTCCGGCTGATCCCTGGGTCTCCAGACGGTGTTCAAAGCGATCTGTTTAATGGCTAATGTTCTTACCGCCCCCCCGCTGCTGCAGATAGTCAGTCAGACTCGCCCTCAGGCTGCAGATCCTCTCACGGACAAGACACCCTGCTGACCTCTTCATCAATAAATAATTTGCCGGTGGCAGTATGGGTTATCTTCTTTTTCAACTCCTACCACATTCAGCATGATCTCTTTTCTAGAAAGTAGTCCAAATCCAGGTCAAACAGATATTGCTTCGCATAAGGAGTTTCTACATGTAGAAACACTTAGAGTCTGGCACTGGAGTGTCTGAATAGGCTTGTTTCCCACTTATGCATGAGGTACTCAGAGCATCTTGGCTTAAAGCCGGTCAATGTGGATACTGGATCAACAACAAGGTGTCCATTAAGCAGCAAAGCCGAGCTCCACAGTCCTCTCCAGTCCTCCAGACAGATTTCTGCCGCGCCACTGAGAGCTGTCTCTGTGAAGGGATCTAGAAGTTAGAGTTCTCGCATTTTTGGAAATTTAATCGTACTTTTGTGGGCAAATGTTGTGGACAAGTAATTTTGAAAATGTCCAGGTCTGGATTCTCCTTCTCCAAGAGATAAAAAGTGTTTAAAGTGGACTAGTGATAAAAAAATGATTTAAGTAAACCTTCCAAGAAACCACTAGTTTTAAGAGTGTGGCCTTCGTTTGTGATGCGCTGTTGGAGATTTATGAACTAACCCAAGTGGACAGGGTCAAACTGGACCAAAACAAGGGCACTCAAATGTGTATCTCAGCACGAGGCTGAAGGCCAGAGGTCTGGTGACTCCAGAGCGTCTGGTCCAAGACTCCCAGAGCGGTGAGAACTTAGAGACGGGCTCTGCTAGAGAAGATAATGCTAATGAGGACTCATGGGGTGAAACAAAATGGCTTAATTGTATTGAGTTCATCCCGTGTTAGAGCACAAAGGCTCGGGGAGGTTACGCTCACACATGAGGCTTATTGTAATCCCTCCGTAATTACCGAGCCGAGGCATCTTCTCATGGGAGCAGAGGGCCATTCACACATATCCTTGAGGAAGTATCAATTCCTTACTAAGACGAGTCACAAAAGCTGGACAAAAACACATTCACAGTACCTTTGTTGGGCGTAGAGCTATGACAGACATCTACAGTGTTGAGAGAGAGGCTCATTCAGATGCAGGTCACTGTTAATGTCAACTGCGGAGCACTGAAACCGAACCGCTGCTATAAGTTGGCAATATGGGGCAGAGATGTGTTGTGCGCTATTTAAATGCTGCGACAATGGCTTGTTTGGAGCTCTTTTGAAGCGCCTCAGTCAGAGGCCACTGGTGTTCCCGCTCTCTCCCTCCAGCTTTTGACAGGAAGCTCATGATTTTTAACGTACGCCACATGCATAATGCATCAGGCCGCACAATCACATACAGGATGTGCGAGCCAGCGGACGCAGCCAGCACCTGTGCCGAACAAAGATGGCCTTTCTGCCGGGGATGTGTGCCCTGGTACCCGCTGTCACCGCTCCCCTGCCCCGATCCCAGCTGCGCTGCATTCAGCCTGACACGCATTCATCTCACCCAGTGCCACAGCCGCTCATAAAGACCTCTTTATTTGCTTATTAACCCCAGTGAGAAAGCCCTTGACAAACATTTTGGGAAAGAGTTTTCGATTGTGAAGCTCGCACATGTGTGAGCCAGGGTCTGGTGCGCATGCAGTACCATCCCCGTTTGTCAGGGTACTTTACCGTGGTATTAAGATGTCATCTGTCAGATGCGCTCGGAGAGGGATGCTCTTCGCTTCACTAATGAGTCTGTAGTGGGCTACAAATAGTAATGGGGAATCTCGCATTGTCAAAAACATGTTTAGGGGCAAATTTTCCCCCAAAATCCAAAGAGTGCTATTAATGAACTATATGTACTTAATAGATGGTCAGGGTTAGGATTAGGGTTTGACTTAGTGTTACTTTCATGCGATTATGCATAAATTATTGTTTTTATAATAGTAAGTTCACGAAACATGTGTAACAAGGACACTTGAAAATAAAGTGATACCTTATATTTGACTCATTAAAAAAAAGGTTTTAAAAAAGTGTTCTTATTTTATGGTGTCCATGTATCTACATGTCAACTAATTGTCATTAATTCCCAACTACGTGTCTATAACTCTCAGTGTAGACTGTTAGTGTAGGTTTAGGGTCAGTAGAATAAGTTGACCTCTACTTGTAAAGTTTCTGATAGTCAGTATGTAGTATGTTGTGAACTCAAAAAAGAAAGTGTTAGAAGATATGAAGCAGACGGTCTACTAATACTCTAATGACTGCTAGTTCACATGTAGTTACAGAGTTACTTACTGCTAGTAGAATATCTAAAGTGGACGATCCAAATAAAGTGTTACCCCATGTACACATTTCAACATTTAAAATGTAAAAATTGTTACTTTTTGTTTTAGCTAAAAATGTAAAACATTTGATCTAAAATGTGTATCTTTTATATCATTAAAATATTCTGGCAATGTTTTTTTCTAAAGAACCTTTTAATCAAGTGTCCTCTTGTAAGTAATGTAAATGGAAGTAAATGCATGTTTTATAGAACTGTATTTTAAGTAAAATACATATGAATTATTGGGAGATCAAGTTACTTTGTTACAAGTTTCATGCATTATCTACTATAATACCAATAGATTCTGTGTAATTACATGCAAAATCAAGGACTAATCCTGTCCCTAACCACATAGAATGTAGAATTACACTGTAACAAGAACACCTTAAAGCGTAACCCTTTTGTAACCACAGTGTACTTTCATAAAAAAAATATTAAACTGACTTAGTATGGTATTACATTGAACTTACAGTTAAAGTACAGTATCTGGATGTAATTACATGCATAATTACACTGTTAACGGCAATACATCCTAACTGCTTCTGGATTTCAAATGCAAGAATTTTGGAGAGGAAGATAGTTACAGTTTACAGTAATACATTTCTACTCAAGAAGATTTGGTGTTGAACCACACTATAAATGAATCGCATTATTCGAAGCAATTGAAATGTTCCTCCTGGTGATGTTTTTATCTCTAAATGTGGTTCTATCAAAGGTGCCCAGTCATAGTTTAGGTGCCTCAGAAGAAAGAGTGTGTTTGCTGCACGAGTGCACATGTGTCCGCTGGCATGCTCTGTGCGGCTGCTATTGTGTACGCTGAGATCAGGCCGTGCTTTACACATGCAGAAATCTGGACGCATTTCCAGAGCCAGCTGCACACAAACAAAACCAGCACCCAGCTGCAGACAGGAGCCCAGACGGCCCCGCACCCACTCCTGACGCACGTCCCGGGGACACGGCCTTGTTGTCATGCTAATAACTTCACCCGACAGAAAGAGAGAGATGCTAAATGCTGTTTGCAGTTAAAACAGAAAGGCCGTTACAAAGCACAAGTAATCGTGATGTCAAATGGATTGATTTCCATGTGCATACACGAAGAACGACCTAGCGGTTCTTTTCTGTACGAATGAATGTCAAGCTCCGACGTAAAGGACGGTTTGAAGGGATCTTGTAGCTCTGAACCTGTAGGAAGACCTTTCTTCTGCCGAACACAAAAGAAGATGTGTTGAGGAATGCTGGTGATGGAGACCAGCAACTCAAGGGGAGTCAATGACAACAGTTTTAATTTTGGGGTAAATGATCTCTTTAATGTAAAACAGTATTAAAGAATGGTGAAATCAGTAAAACATGACATGGCTTTTAGGCCATTCAGAAACACAGCTTGAAGAGTGTGAATAAATACGATACAGACACTGTCATCTCAAACTAAATCGCTAGGTAATATTGAAATATATCAAGCCAAGTTAGCCGAGATCAAAACTCGCTGAGAATTATTTTATCGTTAAAATGAGAATTTAAATGAGGATTAATGCTCTTCATTTAAAAGAAAAAGGATTGAAAACCTAGTACAGACAAGAAGGTATAAAGAGCATTTTCTGGACTGAACAGCGAAACTAAACATAGCAGCGTTCTGAATATATGTAGTCCACCGCAGACAGAACCGACTGGATCCGAGTCTGACTGCATGCTTTCTGAGAGTATTCAGTGATGAGTGTCTTATTCACAGTCGGGAGAGGAGAAAGTCTTTTAACACCTGAAGAGTTGATGAGCTTTACGGTTTGAAGTACATTAAGCGTGTCCCGCTTCTAGAACGTGATCATTGTGTTTAGTGATATATATCTGCTGGCATCGGGCAGGGACACTTAAGAGCTGTCCAAATAAATGAGAGTCCAGAGTGACGTGTGTGTGTGTGTGAGTGTGTGTGTGAGAGTGTGTGTGAGTGAGTGTGTGTGTGTGTGAGAGTGTGTGTGTGTGTGTGTGTGTGTGTGTGTGTGTGTGTGTGTGTGTGTGTGTGTGTGTGTGTGTGTGTGTGTGTGTGTGTGTGTGTGTGTGTGTGTGTGTGTGTGTGTGTGTGTGTGTGTGTGTGTGTGTGTGTGTGTGTGTGTGTGTGTGTGTGTGTGTGTGTGTGAGTGTGTGTGTGTGTGTGTGTGTGTGTGTGTGTGTGTGTGTGTGTGTGTGTGTGTGTGTGTGTGTGTGTGTGTGTGTGTGTGTGTGTGTGTGAGTGTGTGTGTGTGTGTGTGTGTGTGTGTGTGTGTGTGTGTGTGTGTGTGTGTGTGTGTGTGTGTGTGTGTGTGTGTGTGTGAGTGTGTGTGTGTGTGTGTGTGTGTGTGTGTGTGTGTGTGTGTGTGTGTGTGTGTGTGTGTGTGTGTGTGTGTGTGTGTGTGTGTGTGTGTGTGTGTGTGTGTGTGTGTGTGTGAGAGAGTGTGTGTGTGTGTGTGTGTGTGTGTGTGTGTGTGTGAGAGTGTGTGTGTGTGTGTGTGTGTGTGTGTGTGTGTGTGTGTGTGTGTGTGTGTGTGTGTGTGTGTGTGTGTGTGTGTGTGTTTGACGGAGCTGAGTTTGTTTACCAGGTGAGCACTTTTGGATTTTTGGCAGAAGATTTGAGATCATTTTCAGTTTGAACAGAGAAGTTCATAGATCAACAGGTCGGCAAAAATACAGACAAGACCGAGCCTTTTCTTAAAGCAGATTTGGATTTTACTGATTTTACAAAAATGTTAAGATGTCTGCATCAACAGAACAATGTTTACAAAAAAGAAAGTGATTTTATGTGCATAGAAAGCACTTTAAATGTAAGAAAAGTGTCTACTTTAAAGGTTCCAAATAAGTTTTTGGAGAATAAATAGTCAAATTATGGTTGAAATCATGTCACGTTGTCATTCAGAGTGACACAAAGCTTATGTAAAACTTCAAACAGCATGCTTATTCTGGCTTGTACTTATATTACATTTAATTGTGTTTTAAATGAGTAAAAAATCTTGATATTGGCAAATTTAAAAAAAAAAATACTACTAATTAGTATTTGGTATGAAATAAATAAATTTATTTTTGGTTCAGAATAACAAAAACAAAAATGCTAATAATTTCAAAAGAAAACATTTTCATTATTTTTGGGGGAAAGCAACAACAATTTAAAGCAGTATTACACATAATTTTTATTTTGTCTTTTTCATCTAAATTGACACATTATCTTTTCATTCTTTATTTAGATGTATTTTATAACACACACACACACATCTAGTTGAGATGGCTAACGGCTAACCCAAATACCACATGTTAGAGTGTTTTACAGTGGGTGGTCATGCAGGGATACGTCATGAAGGTCTGTCTCGCGAGTCTCCGGTGTTTGTCTTGGAGTGACCGGCCGGTCAGCTCTGATGAAGTGATCCGGTGGGAGGAGTCAAAGTGAGGTGTGCTGCTCGAGTCTAGCTGGGAACCACAGGTCACGCTTTACACAGCTCACGCTACCCGTCCTCCAGCCAATACGCTGTTTAACCGTGTCAGCCTGAGGCCTCTTGACCAAACGACTCATTGGATATGCTACAGACTTTTCTTGATATGCCACAACAGTTTTACCACAGTCTCAAAAAAAAGGAAAATATGTCACTGAAACGCTGCATGAAGTAATGAGATATTTTGTGTGCGATACAAAAGAACCACATGCAACAATCTAAAGCAAATAGCCTCGGCTTTGATATCTCATATGAGCTGTAATTGCCTCCAAATGCATCTGAGCAGCTGAAATGTCAAAATACTCCTCAATGCCACGCTACGGCTCGTATTACCAAAACATAAGCGTTTCTTTCGCCGAGCCCATTATTTAATCCCGCCACTATTGTACTTACTGTATGTTTTCAATCGAGTGCATGTGAAATAGATGTAATCCTCCTGATGTGAAGTCATGGGTGTTCATCGTGAGCGGCAGCTGACCTTTCACCAAGGTTTCATCTGGATTGCTTGTTCAGCGCCGAGTAAAAGAATCACAGCCGATTGCTTATTTATAAAAGTCTTTGCGATCGCTAAAATCATGTTTGAATCGATATAAAGAGTTCCCCACTGAGTAACACTGTGTCATACACTCACTACCGGGGCTCGGTGAGCGCTGGTTTTATGCTGCGGCGCCATCTCAGCTTCGGTTACACAACAGATCTGAGTCTGTGCCTCGCGACTCGTATTTAGTTATCTTGCTTTACAGGCTTTATCAAAGGCTGCGGTAAATCCTTTTTGAAACCTCTGCTCCTTGAGTTTCATTGTTATTGGTGAGCGCCGCTGTTTTCGATGAGCGCTGAATGAAAGCAGACGGCCGTATTTTAATAACAGCTGATCTCCACCGAGGTCAGCCAACACTACAAACATCTGAGCGGAGCTCAAAACAGGCCGTTTGTTTCTGAGAGCTGACTGAAGAGCTGTGTTTTCGCTGAGCCGAGGCAGTAGTTTCACTACTCTTTACGTCGCCTGCGCTTACGTTGCAGTCATAAAGTAACAATAACAGCTGACGAAGGATTTCTACGCAGATGTCACTCTCGAAAATTTGCAAGAAACATCCTGGAGAAACCATTTTTCATCGCGATCGTGGCCCGTCTGAGAGTGTCATGACCCGTCGTCTTTGACAGCTCAACCACCGAAAACCTCACTGGTCGTTTTGTGCAAAAACTAAACAAATTTGACGAAACTGTATTTTGATTGAACTTTAGCTGAACATGAAACGTTGAAACCCTTGTGGAATGGTGGATATCAGTGCTACCTGCAATGTCAGACAAGTTTTTGAGCGGCACCTGAGCGGGAGGAAGCTTGCGGCTAGTCTTCGATGCGGTTCCTCAAACATTAGCGCATGGCCGTTTCAGGCCGTCTGACATAACGTATTGGGCAGAGCGTAAAAGCACGGCCTGACTAAGGACTGATGTCATTGCTGGGATATGCTTTCAGCTCAAGTCTGCTAAAATCTACCTTCAAGCTTTCCTCGTGCAGACCAAGGAGAAGTTTGCATGGTAGGGATCGGATTTCATAAAATACGAAGCGATTACTTTACACTGAATGGATTTGTTTTACCATTTTACACGCAAAAGTATAAATCGGGCTTAAATAAACAGTTACATGTACAGTCGAGAGTAAAGAAAGCTTTGCTAAAAGATATCCAAAATCCAAGACGGCTTCACTTGGGTGGAAAAGTTAGATCAACTGAGCAAATTTTAAGCACACAGGACTTCATGGCCTCCATTTGAGGTTGATTTGGGAGCCTGTCTCCACTCAAAAGACTCAGATGGGCCACTCAGTAAAGATTGTGGCCTGAACGGCTTTATGAAGGCCAGAGAGCGTTTGTTTAGAGCAGCGGAGCTCAAGCGTTCAGGCCGCACAGTCAAATTGCGGGCCGGCTGAAAGCTGATACGCTCGTAGAGGCTGAAGTTTACACAGAGTAAATACAAATAATGAAGAACTATACCAGAAGTGCTCCTGTGTCCATGGGCTCCTGCCTACCAGTGTATGTGTAGTATATAAGTACATTATTCAGCTTCTGCTATATTGCAAAGTGTTCTTCAAAGTGTACTATATTTCTTTACATGCTGTGAATTACTGAACCGCAGTGTTAGTAATGTTCTGTGATTTTATTCATAATAAACTTTAACTCAATGCTTTAGTTAACTGCATAAGCCTCGTTAGTCTACATGTAGGCTGCTCATGGTTATTAAGAAACACACAAGCAACTACAAGCGGTCTGTAACTGACCTGTCACTTTAAACTTGAATTTAGAATTCATAAATGTGAAAAGTAGTTTACTATTCTGATGTTTTGTGACAATGACCATCTTACTATGCATTATTTGTAAATGATTCTTGTTTATTTGATCAAAAATACAGACAAAATGATACATTCACATTTCTTATCTATGTATCTAAATAGATACATCTATTTAACACATACTTGCTGAATAAAAGTATTAATTTCATAAAAAAAAGAAAGTAGCTGACCACAAATGTTGAATTGTAGAGTGTATATTGTACCACGAAATGTATTTATTTTGAATAAACACAGTTCCTTTGAACTTATTATTTAGTGTCACGTGATTCTATAGGATCATGTGACGCTAAAGACTGGAGTAATGATGCTGAAAAATCAGTGTTGACCACCTCAATAATATTAATAATAATATTATAATATTTCATTTGCAATAATATTTCAAAAGTTTTTATCAAATAAATGCAGTCCTAATGAGCAGAAGTATATTATTTAAAAACATCTCAGTGATGGCAAATGTTTGAAAGGCACAGTATTTAGAGCTGAATCGGTTGTAAGTTGAGTAGAATTGGAGGTTACTATAAATACGGCGAGACTGTGGGTGTCTGGATAAGCTTTGGGGGCCGCGGCGTATCGGAGCTGGCACGTCTGACTGCTGGAGGCCTGCGTCACTGCAGCGCTAATCAGCCCGTGTGTGCTCAGCGCATGCTAGCTCTCTGCCAGAGCGCCTGAGGCCTTCCTGGATGTCAGGAGCATTGCTGCGCGGAGGCGATTGATTATCTGTGACCTGCTGACACATCGAGCTGGCTGCTTCATCGATAGTCAGATGGCCACCAGAGGTACATTCTTACAGCTCTTCCTTCTGAACGAGCCCGATGCCTTTTAAAACACGGCGAGCTGCCGTTCAAACAAGTCATGTCCAATCATAAAGTTGTGCTACAAATCTGTCAGTCTAGACTGAACGAGCTGTGCATTTTCCATTTAAAACTAATACACTGATTAGCCATTTATCTTTCTATCCTTCCACACAGGCGGTTTTGTTTTTAAATCTCTTTAGTTTACTGGAACGGGTGTTAGGGTTTTATTGTGGAATTGTGCTGCTTTTTACCTTCGACCCCAATACCGTGACATTTTAGCCCCTGGAATGGTGCTGTGGAACCAAGTCAAGTCAAGTCACCTTTATTTATATAGCGCTTTTAACAATGAACCATGCCAAAACGCTGTATTTGGAAATGTAATTGGGATAGCTTTGAGTAGCAATTGAGTGGGTTCTGTTGCTAAAACCTGGCAACCCATACAGTATTTGTTACGTGAGCATAATGAAAAGACTTTACTATATCCATTAATGTTCCGGTTAATGACCAAGCATTTGATTGACATGCATAGATGTTCAGCTGAATATTATTGGACGTAAGTTTTGCAAACGCTAGTTTAAAGGGATGAAGAAAAAATATGGAATGGAGTGGAGTTTAACCAAATCCATTATTAGACAGAAAGTAAAATAACAATATAAAGATCATAACAATATAAAAAATGCAAGTGACACAAATTATATTAAGGGTTTGTGGGACTGGAAGCCCATGGCCTTGGTGTTGCTGTGCTTTATGAGTTTTAGCAACATTAGTGTTACAAGTTATTCACCGACTGATTTAAAAGTTACTTTTTGGCAGCGACATGCGTCACAAGGCCATCTGTGTCCAGAAGAAATAGGTGAATGCTGAAAACTGAGAATAGGGAGACAAAAGAAACCCCTCTGTATTCTGTTACACAACCACAAATTATCTGCAAAGTTGTGAGAAGAAGCATAACGATGGTAGGAAATTAAAAGGGAAGTTCACTCCCCAAAACTCAACCCTCAGGTTGTCCTAATAACTCATTTTATTATTCTTTCTGTGGAAAAGCTTTTCTTTCCATACAATGGCAGCCTTTAAAAGTGTTCTATATGACTCTATTTCAGGTCTTAAACCATATGCTTCCAGATGAAAATGTGGTTCTTCACTAAAAATCTCATTTGTAATTATGATTATGATCAGATTCGCAGCGTTTAGAAAACAAGGACTACTTTATTCAGACATTTAAACCATGGCCACTACCTAAGCTGTGTGCTAAGATGCAGGTTTGGAGCCACATGAGATCGAGTAATGAACTATTCCCATCAAGACTGCATCCATCCAATCAATCTGTAGGTTCTTGAGCGTGCTGTGCCGGCATCTCGGGCTGCAGGTATCCATCATAAACCCTCTTATTAAAGCTCTAATAACACTGCAAACACTGGCAGCCTGAAAAATCACCTCTCGCGGGTGATTAGTTGCTCATTATAAGCAGAAATCTGAACGCAAATACACACTTTACCTAATTTGTATGTTTTTGTAAATAATGATGGTGGGTTTTCCTACACATGTTTTAATGAAGCGTAGCTCACTCCTGACTCTTTAGCGAAGGTTTAGGACTATTACTAATGAAAGTCAGATGTGTGTTTGTGTGTAAACAGTAGCCATGATGGCCGACAGAGTCAATAACCTGGAAGTAATCAATCACTAAGATAGCAGTGCTCTCTGTGCTCTGCACTGTACTCTTCAGTTCACTTTCCCAAGCAAACAATGACACTCTGTCTGGTTTTCTGGACGTGTTAGATGTTGGAGATGATGAGGAGCGAAAGCTTTTAATTTCCTGAGGTGCCTGGCTCTCTCAGCTGGGCTGCTCTGCATGAGAAAAGCAGTTGACCTCTGTTTCCTTTCGCTGCGGAGGGGGAAGTCGACGATTCTCGGACAGCTCAAGATAAGTGTCCCGTTTTATGAATGGAGTGAAAGTAAGAGTGCGCTGGCATTGTTGGGAGAGTCATTTATCTTGAGGAGGGACAAAACCCCATTGATTGTTGTCTGGATGGAGGCAAAGTGAAGTTCAGAGCGAGGGGCCTCCGCGGTCACGGGTCAGACCGAGCGGGTTATGTGTGTGCGCGTCGGGCCGAGGAGGAAGTGCATGCGCTGGGGCCACATAGGGTCACCCCACCAGGAGTGTCAGACAAAGCAGCGGAACTCCAGAAAACAGCACTCCCATGAACTTTCACCTGAAGATCTGCTTCCAGCCAAGCCAGAGATCTTCTGCTGCTTCCAGATGCAGTCTGGGAAATACCGCGGCGAGCGTGAGCTGGCAACACGTTGGTCAGGACCACTTAGATCACTTTCTGATGCTCAAGGAGCCTTTTTTAATGTCCAGGGGCCAAGTTTTTATATTGAGAGTATGTACACCCAAAAGCGAGATTTTCCTTTATAAATCCCAGTTAGGGGAAGATTGTACATACGTGCTGATTCCCCCCAAAAATAATCATACGTGGAGCTTACATCACCTAGTTTTGCTGTGCATAACATCATGATGCAACATATTTGAGTTATTTTGGTGGAAACAGATAGCATCACTAACAAAGTAGTTTAAAAAGAAAAGAGTAGCCTAAATCTTACCCCTTTCTTCAAGTTGTAGCCTATCCCTCAAATAGCGATACTTTTCATGTTTTAGAGATGCCTTCAAACAACATCAACACCTCCATTAACCAGCTGCAGTTGTACAGTAAGCTATTATCATTAGACTTATTTAATCTAGATGCTGGACTGATATATACTGTATATAAACATCTTATTTGTCTTAATTTAATTACATGCATTTGTGAAAAAATATTTAAGAACCAATAGCATTTCACAACCAAAACTAATGTAAAGCTTTCTCTTGCCAAGGCATTTTTTTTTTTTTTTTTGTTGAGGAACAAAGACGTTAATGGATCCTGACCGGTCATCAGTGAGAGTTGTGAGTGAGAATGTGTTGGAGTCGTGAATCAAACCGCATCAGTGCTGTGTTTTCATAGCAGTTTGTAAACACCTTGACTCCCAGATGATAGGAAAGTACGTGCTTTTGACTTTTACTGTAAGACTTACTACCACAGAGTCCTTCATGGTGTACGATTTGTTCTACTGTGGGTCACTCTATAGTTTATGCCATGTCCACTCACACTGATAATTATGCTAATTATGACATTTTTATTCATGTCCACTTCTGTCAAATGTTACTAACTAAACAATCCAAAAAATTCTCTCAAAACCAATATCATGTTGGTAAATGATCACATTATGGTAAAGGTCTTCTTCAAAGACCGATGATTGAAGACTAATGACTTCAAAGACTGATGTCAGAAAGTATATTAATTACTCTCAACTATGTTGTCAAAACTATGTCGGTACGCTGTTATGGTTTTCAATGTTTTTAGGATTTTTATTCAAATAAATGTGTTGGCTTAGCAACTATATATATATACAGACACACATTCTTAGCATTTTTGGTAGCTTTGATATGAACTGTTAGTGTTTGAATTCTATGTTCATTTGTGTGATATGCTACTACATAACCCTCCTCCATTCGCTCTGAACTCAGCTTAGTCATGAGTCAATATTTGAAGCCTGCGAGGCTTTGATTGCCCTCCCACTAATATCTCCAGCTCCTCAATTGCACTTAACAGGATTTGACACGAATGCCAAACACTCATGATTTGGTTGTCTGCGGCGCTCATGCACAGCCCACGATCTGTGCGATGTGTCGAAGACCGCCTCAACCGTCAGCATCGTGAAAGGAGCCTTCAGTTCCTGGTGAATTTTCCACCATCTAATCGGCAGCGTGGCGCGGGCTCCGATAATACAGCCTGGGCCTGGAAAACCGCACTTGGGTAAACTGAGGGCTTGTGGAAGAATGCTCCATTGCACTCCAATCCGTAGAGGAAATGTAAAACACATGAGATGTGAAAAGCGAGCAATTACTGTCTGAGGGCGAGCGAGGGTTAAAGAGATACTCTTTATGACTCTAGCAATGATGACTACATTGAAGTAGATAATATAATATTTAAATAAGATTTAAGTCTAGAAGTTAGCACAATCTTGAAGAGCATTTTTAGATGAAACTGTGGTCCTCTGTGATCTATGTCATTTAAGTTGCATGGTTTTAGATTACAAAAAAGCAACACCAAATGAATACCTGTGACTCCTGACAATATAATAGGTCTTATGAAGCGAAACGATCAGTCTGTGCAAGAAACTCAACGTTATTAATAGCATTATTACCTGTAATCCAGAGCCTTAGACAAACGG